>NW_020211446.1:7817-10862 GCF_003070985.1 Temnothorax curvispinosus | reverse complement strand
GGCCTCGATCGATTCAACTCGCCTCCATTCTTGCCGCAGTAAAAGCAATCGCGCAAGATCGAAAAACCGGGCGGAAGATGGAATTAGAATTCTGCCTACCTTTTATCGTTATTTTTGCTGTTCCTACACTTATTGTGTTTGTTATTGCATGCATAAGGAAATCACAGTTACTTTTCAAGATTTACCTTCTAAAGTTGAAGAAATTTTTTGCATGTATACGGATTTGAGTAAGTTTTATTCGAGTTTTTCATACTTTAAACTGAATAATAAATGCTAAACATATTTTTATTGCATCTTTTTTATCTAGAAATAATGTGCAGTGATATACAAAATGTGTGCTTTCAATACAATTTTGAAAAATAAGTAGGGTAACTCGGGGGAATATGTCATACTTAAGAAAAATATGATTTTTTTTCCTATTTCTCTTTCTTTTTGAGGTATCTTTGCATACTGGTCTTCTTTTTCCTTCTTTTATCTGTTATTTATATATGGTTTTAATAAAATATTTTGATTCTTTACTATTAAAAAGAAAGAAATACAAAAGTGTTGCAAAAGTGGCATATTACCCCCATGTGGGGGTAATATGCCACATATACAAACATGTATAGTAATTTAACTTTAGAAGGGCATTCTTGTCTAAAAACATGTAAAGAATATTTTTATTACAATTTCAATAAAACACTAAGAAAATTCTAAAAAGCACGTTGTCATACTTGTCATACTGTACTTACCCCATAAAAACTATAATACTGACAGGAAGTAAGTAAAAGTTGGGCGAAACATCAGATATAATATTTTCATGTCACACGTGCATGGAAAGTGGCCCATTACGCACGCGACGCGTGCGTGATAGACCACTTTCCACGCACTTGCAACATAAAATAGGGTGTGTAACACGTGTGTTAAGTTGAAAACTGGACGTGCGGGTGATCGCACTCGCCTCCGGCTGCGATCACCCGCACGTCCAATTTCCATCTTACAGCACTTGTTACACAAATAACTATTAACAATTTTACAGTATCTACAACAACGCTCCTAGCCGTAGCTTTGTTAAACATAACGAGTGGCATATTCCCCACACTGGCATATTCCCCCCAGTTACTCTAATTGTAAGTGAAAATACGACCGTAAACACACAAGATATAAAATCAAATTAACAAGGGTAACACCGTAATCGGTCAGGTCTGGGTCTCGATTGCCCATAATATTATTTTTTTTAGTGAATTTTACGTACGAATTTTACGCAATCAAGATCAAGTCCCGACCGATTACGGCGTTTCCCTTGTTAATAATTCTGAAAAAATAAAATATTTTACTGTTACTTCTATACATACGCCTTATTTGTGTTTGTTCATTATATCGCAATAATATGACTGTGCTTGAATTACAAACGTAAAATGTTTTTATTACATGTTTCTCTAATCTTATTGAATTTTTGCCTCTTTTATTCCATTATCGTTCTCGCACTTCTTCATTAAATATCGCACGATAAAGTACACCAAGTGTTTTGCTAAACGCAGTCGAGAGATTCCATCGTCTTTAAGGCGGGATTATTAATTAATAAGTTTCGGGACGAGAAACTTCTCAGAGTTTCCTCTCACCGCTGTACCATAAATTTGCGGGGTATTCCAAGAATAACCGACTGTTTCCAAGGAGAGATTGCGTCTACTTTCTATTCCGTAGCCGTCCCCATCTTCTGAATCTGCGCGTTAGAAAGACCGGAAAGATCCGTAAAGCGCTATACGTATAGAGAAACTAAGAGTCTGTCGCCATAATTTCAATCGTGCGCGTTTCTCAACTTGGCTAAATTCTCATGGAACAACGCGAATTTACGCAGATTGTGTTGAATAATTATTTTGTAGAATATTATAGTATACACGAATTTCTGTCACTAATTACAAATTCACGAAAGTTATAAAACACTGCATTGAGATTAAAGTAGGATAATTGAAAATATGTGATTACGATTTAATAACACATATATTAAAATTGTTAAATTATCGCCAGAAACGAAACAAATTTCCATGTAATTTTAAGTTTTATTTATTCTGTTAAACCAGATTTTCATCCAAATTTTATTCAAGTGTCACTATATTGTACATAAAAAAGTTTGCGTGTTTTATTAAAAACTTTTGTTTTTACCGTGTTATAAGATAATTTTTCAAATGAACGAATAACTAGTATTATTAAAGTATAAAAGTATTATTAAAAGTATTATTAACTAGTATTATTAAAGTATTATTAAAGTATACATATAAATATCTTTTCTTTTAATCTTTGGGTAGGAGAGACCGGGGCAAAGTCGTCACTATTTTTTTGGTGCCAATTTTTAACAACAAAACAAATAATTTTAGTAAAATGTGGTATACCGTTGTAAAGAGTGAACCCTTGGTTACAAAATTTATACGGACATTTTTGGTTTATATCGCTTTGTTCAACTGATATAGAGTGAAAACGACAAAGGTGCAAAAATTGAAATGTCAAAATTGCCGGGGCGGAGTCGTTACTCCATTCTCGGACTGAATTTTAAATGAAAATTTGTAATTTTGATCATGAAAAATGATAGGATACATTTTATTAATCATTTTTTAATAGAAAAATGGAAACATTAATTAAAAACACGATGGCGGAAAATAATTACAAGAAAAGCGCACACACTTATGTGCCCTACGCTCGCACGAAACGCACTGTTTCTCGTCAGCTCTATTCTGTCATTTCTGAGCACACACAGCACATATTATCCAAGTCCTCGCCGGAATCCTACCGCTGCTGGCTTCTTTGACTTTGATTTTTGCCCGAAGCTTCCATGATATGGCTTGGTGACGACTTCGCCCCAGACATAGATTTTAAGTTTGATTACTCATAAAATATTAGGAATCAACGGAAAAAAAATTTTGCTGGATTTGTGTTCAGCATGCATTACTCTTCAGAATCATTTATCTCGAGATTTGGAGAGAAAATAATATTAAAATATTTAAAATTTTTGACGCGCAAAAAATTTTATTTTTGACCTCCGAAAACACGTTTGCTTTAATGAAAATCACA
>NW_020211446.1:0-4817 GCF_003070985.1 Temnothorax curvispinosus | reverse complement strand
GCGAAAGAAATTTATTATTCTGTTTATTATGCAAGTAAATTTGTGATTAGACGTGCGCACACATTTGTCATAGGCCATATAGCTGCATGACAAGCATTGTTTGTTATTGGAAGCCGATAAAACGACGTGGTGTCGACTTTGACCCGGACGTTTTTCGCTTTTGTTACTCCAAAAATATAAAAATTTCGAAAATATGCAAAAACTATTATCGGATTCGTATAAAGCATCGAATTTTCCATTAAAATCACTTACCAGTAGATTTGCAAGAGCTCAATAAAAAAGTAGAAATTTTCGAGAGATTAGAAAAATTACTTTTTACCATCAAAAACGGTTATGTCGCGCTAAAAGTTACACTATAACTTAGAATGTCACCAAATTCCGTTGATCATACTGTCACATAAAGACGTAGAAAAGGCAAGTTTCTATGATTTAAATTGGCAAAAAGCCTAGTGTCCGGTTTGCCCCGGTCTTCCCTATTATAAAGTTATATTAAGTTCTAAGAAAAGTAATTTGCTGATATGTGTGTATAGACAGTATACATGTAGGCGGGGGAGGGGCTACCGCCTCTTCCTCGCAAGCAGGGGTGGGTGGGGATTGATCTCGGTTCGCGTGGAAGGTCATGGGTATTTTGTCAACGATTGAATTGATCGATTTTGCACAATTTTTTAGAAGATTTCACCATGCAACGAATTTCTCAGCTTCGTTAAACGGTAATAATAAGTCGGTCAATTTGATTGTTGACAATATATCTATGACTTTTTATAGTTAATACTAATGTGACATATATCATGCTTTTCAAATGTCCCCATAAATAAAAGTCTAACGGATTTAAATCTGGTGAGCGAGGTGGCCATGCAACTGGACCGCCACGTCCAATTTCCACTTTTCTCGAAAACAATTTCTTAAATGTTTTCTATCAATCATGAGGAAATGCGCAGAGGCACCATCGTGCATGAACCACATTTGTTGTCTACGTAGAAGAGAAATCTTCTTAAAAGTTAATCTTCCAAAAGAAATATCTTCCAAAAGTTCACATCATGTGCCACATCATTTGACACATTGGATGAATTAGTACAGAAAATTGGAAACTCTTGTCAACAAATACGAAATAAACTTGAGATTTTTGAACGTTTAATTTTAAATGAGAAAGCGTGCCAAATTGTGTGTTGAAATGAACGGACGGCACATCGAACATTTGCTGTAGAAAAAGTTTGACAACTATTTCTCTGATGATGACGTTCCAAATTCAAATTACTTCACTTTCTACGCAAAAAGACACGATGACAAGATAAACATTTCTGAAATATATACGATAAAACTCCGAATTTAAAATCTCCAGTAATGATTTTCGGAAATACGTGGATGCCATTAGGGAACTTTTGCTAAGTCGAGTAAATAAGACGTAAACTTTTTTTGAACGATAACGCGGAACTTTTCCCGATCGACGTACTATTAGGAATATTGTCACGAAAATATCATTTGAAGGGTCGAAGGGCAGCGTTTTACCGCGTCTTCCTTTCCCGAGGTTTTGATCACTCCCGCGACGGGATAAAGCCTAGAAGATCCGACAATATGGATCATAAAGCTCCTCGATTCGTCATGTCTTGGCGCTTTAATGCAACTTGTAACCCGGATCGTAATGTCGTTCTTTGTTCCTGACCAAAATTGAGAAGGACATCACGGGAAAGAAGTAACCCATGTCTCGCTGCAAGATTGTGTGCGTCCGACTGAAGGAACACACGGGTCGACTATAAAAGTCGAAATACATCCTCCCGGCCGGCCTCGCGATGCAGAAGGAGGTTCGCGTGCATAATAAACACGAAACGTACGTGTCCGGATTAGCGGATATCGTTCATCGCCCGTTTGGCTCGACCTTGGCATTGGCGAATATGCGAAGAAAAACATTCGGGATTTGCTTTGTTGGCATGTGAGTCGTGAGGTAGACTTTTGAGAATTTACTCGGGCTTTTTCTAACTGCTGGAAAGAGAAACAAATTGAGTTCTGTGGAGGAACGCTTGTGGTTTAAGCACAATAAGAAACGCGAGGAAGAATTATAGAGTAAAGGTATGCATACTGAGGAAATGTAAAATTCTCTGGGAAAAACAAACAATTATAATTTAATGTTTATTACAAGAGGAATTATTAGAAAAGTTCCATTTTTTTAACGAAATAAGTATCATTATTTACACATTAATGTTTTGAATATTAACTAAATATTTTTTGTGAGAACTAGTATTCTATATGCATAATAAAGTAGTTTGTCATGACTTTAGTTAGTAGGTTAATGTAATACTGCACTCTGCGTCGAGTGGTTGAGTAGTAAAGTAGTAAAGTTTTTTTTAGACTTTCTTTCGAGCACGTCGACGGCGCTTGGCCTTATCTCGTGACATCGTCGCGTGTCATTGTTTCAGTCAACGCTATCGTGTTTTACGATACCTCTTGGGTGTTACGATACCATAATCGAAATCACTCGCGAAACTCGAGGCTATATCTACCTCTCGATTCTGGCAGGTCGCACACGTCTGTATATACGTCGTCTCTGTCATCTCCGTTGCGTCGGTAAAAGCAAGTCGGCGCCATTGACGGGAATATCAGCACCGACGCATAAGGCATGTGCTGCGTTGTTGTTGTGTTGTCATACTCGCGTAGGTACGTCATACCGTCGATTCTACGATATCGAAAGCATGCTGCCTTCCGATGCCGCGCTACGTGATTTCAATATGAAGGAGACACAGTCAACAGCGCGAAACGTGTCGCGCGGAGATATGGGGAAGCTCGCGTGGCTAGCTAAGGCATGTGTGTGTATGTGTGTGCGTGTGTGTCTATGCGATAGGTGTCTGTATATGAACGCGTTCACAAGCTTCCTCGATATAGTGTCCGTTACAGGCTTCCGGAATATTCACACGCGCTTTTATTTGCATGTTTTTATTCGCGTCCTAAGACCGCCGTGCAAATATTTATCCCGACCTCAGAAAGTCTCTCCGTGGTGAGTGTAGTGATGTTTGCGAAGAAGCTATTGGATTTGAGGATCGCGTTGCATGGAGAAAGTTAATAACCCTGAGAAAATTAAAAAAGGAAATATAAAAAAGAAAAGAAACTTGTAATAAATCGTTATCTTGTTTATCTCGCGTTGGTTTAATTAGTTTATGTCACACGTGCATGGAAAGTGGCCCATTACGCACGCGACGCGTGCGTGATAGACCACTTTCCACGCACTTGCAACATAAAATAGGATGTGTAACACGTGTGTTAAGTTGAAAATTGGACGTGCGGGTGATCGCACTCGCCTCCGGCTCGTGTGTTTACTCCGCACGTCCAATTTCCATCTTACAGCACTTGTTACACAAATAACTATTAGTAATCATGTGTGTCTAAAAAAACCACATCTATAAAAAAATCATATCTCAAAACCTGTTTAGAACGTATTATCTAAATTGACTGTTACAAATTATCCGGAAAATATTAGACCCAGTTTTTCTACAGAGAACGTTTATGTAGCACCGACTATTAAATTGCATCGTATAAATTTCAAGCTTCAGAGATAAGATAGAATACTTAAATTGCCAACCGATTTGTAAACGCGGTTTTCCACTCATACGCAGATCTCTGACGTTCGCGTTGCGCAAACCTAATATCTAATTAATATCACGCTTTGGATGTACGAGAAAGTGGTTTAGGTTACTAGGCGATTAGGCGCCTTTCTTCCACGGCAGGTTTCTCTCCTGCACGCGTCACGCAAACCTTTCTCATGAAAATCATTCATGTGTAATTTCGCAATTTCACGGAGATTTTCGGATCGGAACGAAATTCGATCGCAAAATGAAACGCGCAGCTGCCCAACGACGCAACGCGAAGGGTGACACTCGCGAAGGATCTTCGAGGATCCTCTCATGCGCGCATACTCTAATTCTGTAATTCTTAACGACAGTGTCGTTATCGTTATGTTGTCGTTGCGCACGTATACTACACTGAGAAACCCATTTTAGTTGAATCAACTAAATCTTTTGATTCGAAAATTTTTTGTTATGTTAACCAAATTTTTGGTTCACATAACGAAAATTTTTAACATAATCAAATTTTTGGTTGTGTGAATCAAATTTTTTTATGTGAACTAAATTTTTTGTTATATTAACTAAAGAATTTTGTTTGCTCATATCCAACCAAAGAATCCTTGGTTATGTTAAAAATTTGGTTATGTTAAAAACTTTTGTTATGTGAACTAAAAATTTGGTTAACATAACAAAAAATTTTCCAACCAAAAGATTTAGTTGATTCAACTAAATGGGTTTCTCAGTGTAAAAAAAACTGCGCAGCGAGACAATACAACGATACTGTCGTTAGAATTACAGAATAGAACTACAGGATATCCCTTCGACGTCGATATGTCGCGATCGTCATCAAGCAGCGTCTCGATGGCGTTTTTCGATGATCGCAACATTATATCGGAGCGCGAAAGCAAGCGTGCGATTCTCGAACGTGAATCACACGCGCGTGAGACGTGTACGAGAGCACTCACGGCAACAGCTCGTTGAGCGGCGGTGAAAGCAGCCAGATTAACCAAGTGCGCTGACATATGTAGGTGCAGCGCACCGTGCGATAGAGAAACCTGTGCGATGCAGCCGCGCGTTTATGTGCTTTTCACCGGAACGTTCCTCTCGCTTCGGCGTTACCGGTCACTTTTTCGCGGTCTTGCTTCATTCTTCTGTTTGCGATAGCAGATACTTTTCTTTCGATCACATCATCTTTGTAACTGATTATTATCCCACGTTTCTTTTACTCCTCGATGGCTAGAGCAAACGGATGAAGAACAAGTAATT
>NW_020211445.1:0-6882 GCF_003070985.1 Temnothorax curvispinosus | reverse complement strand
TAGTTTTATTTTCTACATGCATTATTGCATTACGCATGGCATATTCGTCTTCGATGGTTAAAGTTCCGAATAATATCTTGCTAAGTTGTCCAACAAATTCCAAGGGAGCTCGTTTTGTGCGGGATTCTCCTATGAGTGCGCGTATATGATCTTGATACTGCTTTATCTTATTCAATTTGGCAATTAATGAAGTCAATCGTGGTCGTATTTCACAATGTGAATTGTGATCACCACATTGTTGTAATATCGAGTCCATTTGCTGTTCGAGTTTGGCTGTTGCACCTTTAATATCGCGCAAGTCGATGTAGATTATCATCTTCCAAGAATTTTCGGACGTACGCATTTCTCCAACGGCCTCGAAAAATATTCCAGGATTATCTTTTAAACCAGTAATTGTGTATTCTTTTTCCTTCATCCCTGATCTGCAATCCGAGCAGGTTTAGTTCGGTCTACATGTACGATTTTAATTTTATTTGGTGGAATTAATATTTTAATATTATTATTTTCTAGGATTTCCACAATTTCATACGGCCCTGTATATTCATCATCGAACTTGTTTTTCTTTTTAGGTTTTAATAAATATATAAAGTTTCCTATTTTATACGCTTGTGTTTTTAATTTCTTATCATAATAGTGTTTATAACGTGTTTTGGCTAACCCTAAATTTGATACAGCTAGTTTCCTTAGATCAGTTAATTTATCAATAAGTTCGCTCACGTAATCGTCATACGTTTCTACCGGACTTTCTGTCTTTATTTCAGATGGCAATCGTGCGGCTTTGCCGAATACTAATTCATACGGTGTAAATTTTGTTCCCTCATGTACGCTAGTGTTATATGAAAACATAGCATGCTCGAGCCAATTATCCCAATCATGTTCATCAGTTATGTAATGCTTTAAATATTCGGTCAATACATGGTGGCTTCTTTCTAACGAGCCATTGGATTGAGGATGGAAAGCAGTTGTGCAATATTGTTTTATTTTAAAATATTTTGCAAATTTCTTCATCATTGAACTAGTAAAATTTGAACCTTGATCCGTCAAAATTGCTTTGGGACTTCCAAATTGACAAATAAATCTACGCGTGAATGCTTTTGCTATTTCCTCTGAGTTCGCTTGCACAAGAGGTACGGCAACTGAATATTTTGTTAATTGATCCTGAATCGTTAAAATATATTCATTACCATTATCAGTAATAGGCAAAGGCCCTAATATATCCATAGCAACTTTATCAAATGCGTCTACAGGAGTGTCGGTTATAATCATCGGTTGTTTAGTCTTTACGCGTACTAATTTTTTCTTTTGGCAACTACTACAGGTTTGAATAAATTTTTCAACTTGACTTTTCATATTTTCCCAAAAATATTTATGACGTATCCGCGCCACTGTTTTTGCGATTCCTTTATGTCCTCCGACACTGGATTCGTGGGACTCACGTATGATACGCGGTCTATCCTTGAGCTCGGGTATGCACACTTGGCCCTTACATACAGTAATTTGAATGTCTGTATTTAAAAATGTAAGTCTTATAATGCATCGTATTCTGAACCATGGTATTTTTATATCGCTATTGTTTTCGGATATGCTCGCATGTGAAATATTTAAACGCATCATTTCGTTTTTTAATTCTCTAAATCCCTGCGCTACATGTTTTTCTTGAATTTGATCATTTAATTCTTCTTTAATTATTATTCCAAAAATTTTCTTGTTGTTCTTTTCTGATATTAACACATGTCCTATTATTCCTTTAAAATTCTTCGGCTTCTGGCATATTTTTCTATCAATTAATTCTTTCCCTATTTCATCTATCGGATCTCCCTTTGTATTTATAAAGTATATTATATTATCATTTCTCATCCATATGTGATCTCGAGAGTCTATAATGTTAACAGAAGTAACTTCCATTTCTCTTATTCTTGGTCTCTGTAATTCTCTCGGTGGTGTTCGTTCCTTTAAGTTAGATTTTTTATTTGTTTTCTTACTTAATTTTTTGTTTGGGAATTTTTTATTTACTGGTCTTTTATTAGAAGTTGTGGCTTTTGTTTTCGCAGAATTTTTATTACTTATTTGTAAAGGTTTAGGAACTGCTTTATACGAAGGAGGTGAAAATATTCTATTTGTATTACTTTCGTCTGTCGAATCATCGCTCGGCGTTTTTTGTTCACGGTATCCTAATGGTTTTTTATTTATTTCATAATCCATTTCATTATCAGTGTCTACTTCCATTGTTTTTAATTCTTGTTTATTTAATGGTATATTTTCTTCTATTATTTCAATAGTGTCAATGTCATCTGGCAATTTTTGTAATTTTTTTATCAATTTTTACTTTTGATTTTGGTATTATTTGTATATGCGAAGGTGGTGCATGAACATCAGCCTGTACTTCAATATTAGTGCGGTTTTGATGGCTGTCGCTAGATTGTGATGTTATTTCTATAGCCTCATCTTCAGATTCCTCTTGTTGTTTATGCATTTCTTTTTTATTATAAAATTTTTTATCATCGATTCGTTTTTTCGGGACACCCGTTGTGTGGCTTCCGCTCGGTCTCTTGCGTGAAGCGCGTGCGTCGTCGGGAGCGGTTGCTTCCTGCAGCGGCTCATAGGCGGCGTCGTCATCGCTAAGACGCTCTTGCGGGCCGCGCCCTTCAGCTTCATCCACATGCAACATTGCGTCTTTAGTGTCATCATGGGATTCGTCAAGTTTCTTCGGACTGGAATCTTTACGGTGTTTCTTTGTTCTCTTATGCTTTCGCTTTCTGCGTCTTATGTGGGTAGAAGAGCTACTCTCATGTTTCCTTTTTTCACCTTTTTGACATATTTCTGGATCGTCGGTATCATAGTCGGTTTCATAATAATATGAAACTGTTCCACTGTCACTGCTACTGTCTAAAGCTTTTAAAAATTTACTTCTAGGTGATATTTCTTCTTCACTATCTGAATCTGAATCTATATAAGGAGATGGTTCATCAGGTCTGTTCTTTTTATGCGGTGCTGGATTTCCTGATCCTTCACTTTCCATTGCTCTTTTAAAACTTGGGTGAAATGTTTTTTGTTTTTTATGTTCTTGCCCTACTGAGGCTTCACTTGAAGATGATAATGCTCGTTTTGCATTCAAAGGATATACATGTTTAATTTCTTCGATAGGATTCCTGGACAAAGCGTCAGCATTTTTATTTATCTTTCCTGGTTTGTATTTTATTTGATAATCGTATTCTGCTAATTTTAGTCTCCACCTCATTAATCGTGACGTAGGATCAGATACTGAATTTAACCATTCTAATGGTTTATGATCCATTACTAATGTAAATTTACGTCCATAAACATAAGGTCGAAAATGTTTCACAGCATAAATTAAAGCTAATAATTCTCTTTCTGTAGGCGAATATCTTGTTTCTGCGTCATTTAAAACTCTTGATGCGTAAGCTATGGGTAGATCGCTTCCTATTTTGCCTTGACTTAATATTGCACCAATGGCGTATCCTGATGCGTCAGTAGTTATAATAAACGGTTCATTAAAATTAGGATATTGCAAAATTGGTTCTGAGCACAAGGCGTGTCTCAATTTATCAAATGCTTCTTGTTGTTCTTGTTTCCATTCAAATGCAATAGATTGTTTCGTTAAATCTGACAGAGGTTTAGCGATTTTAGAAAAGTTTTTTATGAATCTTCGGTAATATCCTGCAAGACCGAGAAATTGCTTAATATTCTTTCGTGTTTTTGGCGTTGGAAATTCTTTTACAGCGTTTATCTTCTTGGGATCGGGTCGTACACCATTTTCAGTTATTACATGTCCAAGATAAGCAACTTCTTTCTTTAAAAATTCACATTTATCAGGTTGTAAGGATAAATTTGCTTCTTCTAGTCGTTTCATTAATCGTTGGAATTTAATCTCATGTTCCTGAAGTGATTTAGCGTATATTACGATATCATCGAGATATACAAATAATTCAATTCCTTGTAAGCCTGTTAATACCTGATCCATTAATCTCTGAAAAGTAGCAGGAGCGTTCTTTAGTCCAAACGGCATACGGTTATATTCAAAATGTCCGTACGGTGTTGAAAACGCAGTCTTATGCTTGTCAGTCTTGTCCATTAATATCTGGTGAAATCCAGAAGCTAGATCAAATACTGAAAAATATTTCGCACTACCAAGTTGATCGAGTATATCGACAATATTTGGTAGTGGATATGCATCACCGATCGTTTTCTCATTAAGCGCTCGAAAATCTATTACGAGACGCCATTTTTTATTGCCTTTAGAATCATCCTTTTTTGGTACAATCCATAAAGGAGAATTATAAGGCGAGCTCGATGGCTCTATCACACCTTTTTCCAACATTTCGTCAACCTGTCGTTGTATTTCTTCTTTATGTACTTGAGGATATCGATATTGCTTGACATTGATTGGTCTATCGTCAGTGGTGAATATTCGGTGCTTTGATACGCTAGTTGCGCCTAGCGATTCTCCTGGCAAATGAAATCGTTCCGCATATTTTCTTACTAGCCTAGTGACACTAGTTTTTTCTTCCGCATTTAAATGATCGAGACGTAGTAGCTGTATTATTTGATTAACTCGTGTTTTATTGTCCTTTGAGTCTTCTTCTGCGTCATTTGCGTCCATTTCTTCGTTATTTAGCTCTTTGAATGGATATATTTTTACAGTCGGTATTGCTAATTCTACGTCTTCGTCCGATGAGTTAATAACATATAGATGTGCTATCCCATCACGATTTCAGACTACGGCGTTACCTAAGTACACCTGCAATCCGGCATCTAATTTTGGAATATATCCGTATTTTATTTCAGGATTTGCTACACGAACAAATATTTGTTTTCGCGTTCTAGCGGGAATAGTGACGATTTCGTCGTTATGGAAATAGTACGATACTCCGTTCACAACCAGACAAGCCCTCGGGTAGTCTATAGTTGCCTTTTGATTTTTGAAGAATTCCGTGCCTAGTATTCCATCTGACTTAATTGGAAAATTATTAGGAACTACATGAAACCATGCATCAGCATCGAGAATGCGTAATTTAGCTACGCCTATCGTGCGTGTTCGTCCTTTAGTTATTCCACTAAGCTCGAATACTATTTTCTTATCAATGGGCACATTCTCATGGAGCGAATTCTCTTTTATCAAATTTATGTCGGATCCCGTATCTATCATAAAGCTAGCGCGTTCGTCGAGAAGATTTTTACTTGGCAGGACGACAGAAGGTGGCTTCCCGATTTTATTACAGATTTTTACACTTGCGTTTCCTCTTGAGGTTCCTCCGGGTTGACCAGGCGCACTCGCGGGCGTTCGTTCAGCGCTGCGCCTACTCGCTGAGCCCGATCTCGGTTTCCCGAATTCTCTTGGGCTCTGTCGCGTCGTACGTTTTCAGAAATTCTATTTTCTCTATTGAAATATTGATTTCCTTGATTTCGCAGATTATTATTATATTGTCTCTTTCGACATTGTTCGAGACTGTGGCCAGGAATCTTGCAGTATCGGCAAATTAAACCAGCGTTTCGCGGATTAGCTAAATTTAGACGATTAAAACGATTATTATTATTAAAATTCATATTTCGCGTGGCATTATTTATCAAAGGATTTCGAACATTATTTAATAAAGGATTTCGGTTCAAAATTCGCGGTTGTAAGGCTTTACATTCTGCTCGTACATGTCCAGAATTTTTACAATACGAACATACTTTTGGTTGCCATTGCACATGAGATATTTGTGCAAGAGGATTAATAGTGCTGCATGAATAAGTATCATGACCATATCCAAGACAATTATTGCATCGAATTGATTGTATGAGTCCTTCCGTTATTCTTATACGTTGCGCGTGTTCCTGATACTCTGTTTCAGCTTTTATTGCGGATTCTATCGCGGTATTCAAAGTAATTGCGTCTCGTGGATACATTCTTGTATAAATGTCTGTTTTTAAACCAGTTAGAAAATTTCTTACAGCATTGCTTTCAGCAGAATTTAAAAATTGTATCGCCTGATTCGGATTTCAGTTTGATAACAAGATTTTAATTGTTGCAGGATCATTGATACTCGGCTACCGTAATCGACTACTGATTCGTCGGGATGTTGAGTTACTTTAGCAAGTTCCCCGTGCAATTGTGATGAAGAATAAACTGGTGCAAATCTAGTTCTTAAGACTGCTAACAAAGATTCTATATCATTATATTCTCCACTTAATGCCACCCTCAATGCAGGTCCGACTAACTTATTTTTTATCATTTGAACAAGTCCATATTCCGCGGTAGGAGAAATCATATTTTTAGCGTGCATGCAACTATTAGCAAATTGTAGGACGGGCATATTTTTTCCATCAAACGGGAGAATTGTCTCGGCTGCATCTCGCAAACTTATATACGGCGCATTAGCTCTACGATTCGCGTCGGTTGCGTTAATATTCATGTCGCCTATCTGTCTAGTTAAATCATTTATTCCGTCTGTAGCCATTTTTATTTATTATAATTACTTATTCGTTAAAAGGAAATGTAAAAGTTCGTAATATTGGCAAGTTCGCACTTACATGTATCGTATGATAATGAAAAGAAGAATGATAGTTATGCGCGACTCCATGAAGCCTTGTCCACACGCTCGCAGCCTTATCCCTGCAGCTTCTCTCCGGAAAAGATCCTCTTCTCGTTAAAGTAGAGACAGGATGCGTAGAATGAATACAGCAATCGGCTTCTTTTTCCGCTACTGGCTCACTCAGCTTCCAGAGAATTGAAGTGTTGTCCCAAGGGATGCTTTCCAGATGTCCAATCCTTTCAGCCTTCCAGTCGGGATCGCCTTTTTGACAATCCCACCGCTGCCACCAAAAATTTCAACTTGTGACGTCCTGGGTGATGCGAGGTGGCTTCGATCCGACAGAACG
>NW_020211444.1:0-1414 GCF_003070985.1 Temnothorax curvispinosus | reverse complement strand
TTTGCTGCATATATACATTGATAAGTAATCAGGTCGTTTTATAACGACCTGACTACTTATCAATGATCGCTCTAAAATGTTTGTATTCTAACAGAGCGTCGTGGTGTATGTTGCGCTTGATCAAAAAGATGATTAGGTTCTGTCTGTAGATAAACACGGATATTAATTTGTGTTTTGTTTCGAGATTGTTCGGCATGTTTCTTGAGAAACATCGTCTTGTTCATTCCGTTCATGCGATTTAAAACTCTAGTAATAATCATAAGTTTGAGACTCTACAGGAGTGTTTACTTTCTATGGAACGCATTTGATTTACACATCTTATCCAGGAACAGCCATCATCGAACGACATCTTATAATGCAACTTTTTCAATCGATCTGTAATTCTATCGAATTTCCATTTTTCATCTTTCGAATAATTTTTACACGCTAATCTCTCCCCGCACGAGAAATTTGTATTTAATGTGTTTGTATTACTAAGAGTTTGGATTTTTTCTGCTAGTTTTTGTCGGAACACAAAGGGAATTAACTTAGTCAGAAGTTATTAAATTTAACACTTTTCGTTGTTTGAAAGCGAGAAAAATGTAGTCAATCAACCGAAAGCTTTTGACAGTCTTATTTTATTTAGTAGGTAACATTACATCTAATCTAGTGCATAGTTTTCTGTTGAGAACATTTCCGCAGGAGACATGTTATTGCATATGGCATTGTTCTATAATAATTTATTTAATGCTAAAATTCTTTAAAATTCTTGATAATAAAAAATTAATATTGTGATTTGATGACTACGAGAGTAACAACGCGGTTCTTGGTGCGTAATTTATAAGAACTATTTATTTTTAAATTACAATAATTTCCGTACGTTATTTAATGCTAAATCGACATTTAAAGAATCACAGTTTATACGACGTAAAACTTGTTTGTATAAAACGTTCAGCCTGACCATTTGTTGGTATATTATACGAAGCCGTATACTTTATGTTTACCATTTACTCGTAGGAATTATTGTTTATGTGAAGCAAATGTTTTACCATTTTCTGTAAATACAGTTTGTGTGGTAGATCAAAACTATTCCGAAAAAATTTTGTTGTTTGTTTCCGATTGATTCCGATCATTTCCGACACAGTAGGTGGAGGAGGGATATCACGGAATCACGCGTTCCATATAACATTATTTAATATTTGAAAGCAACATTAAAGTCATAATTTTTAAACGCTGAACATATGAACACTAATGAAATTGTAGTTTATGTGTATAATAATACATATTTCGAATATTATATTTCGAAATACCCGAGAAAAAAATAGGTATAATATGGTCAGATTTAGGATATATTATTAAATATGAAAGGATCTAAATTAGATATGAAAAGTGTTAAATATAAGCAAGTCTGTTCAATAGCTTTGTTCAGTGCTGA
>NW_020211443.1:201670-254100 GCF_003070985.1 Temnothorax curvispinosus | reverse complement strand
TAGCATGAAGAGGCAGGTGGTCACAACCTGAGGCATGTGAAACAGAATATGAGGAGACAAAGGAACATAAATCATCAACGGTAATCTGAGAAAAACTGAAGGAAGGAGTATCAGGCACTATGGATGAGATGATATCGGAAAATTGAGATTCAGTACAAGAAGGAAAGCAATTGGAGATGGAGGCATAGTGAGCATTCAGAGTGTCACGTGAGAAGTAGTTAAGTGGTGAGGATAAGGGCGATTCGATGAGGCCGAGATTAGCGAGCTCACGCCATAGCCTGGATGGGGTAGAAATCGCGGTTAACCTCGTCATGTTGAAGCGTTCTCTAGCCTTCCTCAATTCCACCGTGAGATTGTTCCTAAACTGCTTATAAATGTGAAAATCAAGAACAGAACCTGATCTTCGGGCAATATTATATAAACGGTTGCGATGCCGAATTCCACGAGCGAGAGCATCTGTGAGCCAAGGTGCTGGAGGACGATTCACGTGAAAAGTGCGGATGGGCGCATGCTTGTCTAGACTAAAAGTGAAATCTTTGGTTATGGTGTTTAGGATGTCGTCCAAATCAGGCCCACTCAGGCTCTCCTGGCCAAAGTCTACCGCGAAAGATGAGGACAACGTGGAGGTTAGAGTTTCGACGAATCTATGGCCGTCAAATTCCTTGTAACTGCGACGAGTCAGTGTTCGTTCCGTGGGGGACGGAACCGTAAATAAATACGTAAGCTCAATAAGGTCGTGACCGTTGATAAAAGGTGCATCAGACTTACGAAAAGAAACCTTGTCCAAGCTATCAACGATAAAAACGTCCAACCATGAGTCAGAAGAGCTAGTGTGATAAGTCGTATGCGACTCCACAATGTTGAGTGACAATTGCGAGACTATGTCTCTGAGATGATTGGATTCATACGATGAGGAGAGGAGGTTGCAATTTAAATCGCCCGAAATAATAATGTTCCTGTAATCATACATAACAGAAGTAAGAGTGTCAACGTATGTACTGAAATTTTTACCTCTCGGCCTACGATACATAGAGGTAAAAAGGAGAGGCTCGCAGGCGTCGCCACGAACGTCGAGAACAAGAAATTCAGGTTCATTAGAGAAGGACGGAGGCAACGACGCCAAGACGCGAGCACGCAGCAAGTCATGGATATAGCAAGCGACACCCCCTCCCTCCCTGCCCTCCCTGTCCACTCGTAGCAGACAATAACCAGGGATGCGAACTAAGTCATCAGAAATGTGCGAGTGAAGCCAGGTTTCAGAAATAGAGATTATGTGAAAAAAGTTTGACGTTACAAAAGCCTGGATTGACTCAATATGGGCAGGAAGGGAGCAGGCATTGAAGCACGCGACCTTGAGACAACCACGCGAAGCAGAAGGAACCACAGCTGCCGTCGAAAGTCACTGGAGCTTGTCGAGATCAGCCTCGGAGGCAATGGTGATTAGAGGCAGGCCACGGTCCTTGCGGACAAAAATTCGCCCGTCGTTACTCCAAACGTGCTTGAACGACAGCTGTCTCGCCCTGACCCGCGCTTGACGCAACAGCTTATAGGTGTGAGTCGGGAGCAATTCGTTGACGTAGATATTGCCAGGTACGCCAGTAGAGAAAACGTCACCGACAGCGAGTCGGCGCTTGCCGCGCATGATTTTAACTATGTGATCTCGGATCTCGCGTGACTTGAGCGCAACAATGACCGACCTCCTCCGACCCTCGGCGTCAGCATCGGCGGCAGGGGCGCCCGCAGACACGGCACTACGATCTGACGACGCAATACGCGCCGCAACGTCACGAGTCTCGAGAACGTCGGAAGTCAATTGAGATACCCAGCGCACGAAATACACTCGCAACTACCTCGCGAGATGACTCGGTAAAAGAAAATGGGATACCGGAAATTATAAGGTCCGACGTTCGAGGGACACGTGACGCAGCAGACGATTCGTCCTCCGTCTCATCGCGGGCACGGGGGACAAGCTGAGAGGCCTTTAGAGCCTGGACATCACGCGCCAGAGCAGCGCTTTCTTGCTCAAGCTTGTCAATGCGCTGGGTGTTCAGCGCGACAGTGTCCGCGATGAGACTGAGTCTGTTCAATTTATCATTAATCTCGCGATTCGTACGTCGTTGCTCGTCAACGAAAGCAGAGAGCTTGGCATCGGAATCACTTAACTGCTCACACAGCTTCTGGAACATGACGTGGATTGCAACGTGCTCCTGGGATTGAGTCTGCGCCGGAAAGCATGATGATCCACCCGAAAAATCAAAGGTGTGCGCCCCCGCATCGACAGCCGGTGAAAGAGGGTTGTCAAGTGAAGCCGATAGAGATTTGCAGCAAGTATGTGCATACTTGGTTGCAGCATAAGGCCTGATACAGCCGGGATGGAACACCCTCTTGCACTCCGTGCACTCGAGTACCAGGTTGGCAATCGTCTTTTTGCACTTGACACACGTTCGCGATTCCATGCTTAAAGCCCCTTGCACAATGCCAGGCAACAGGCAATAGGAACAGGAAATAACCAAAAAATCGTTAATTACAACCTAAAAAATTCAAATGCTATGATTGGTTGGCAATAGGCAATAGGCAATAGGCACAGAATTTCCAACGTGACGGAAACTCTGTGTCTATTGCCTGTGTCACTGTTTATTCTGCATTTATACATGATTTCTGATTTCTATTCCCTGTTCCTATTGCCTGTTGCTTGGCATTGTGCAAGGGGCTTTACACTCAGATGGTCAGAGTTACACGTTGCGACCAAGAAGTCGAGTGACAGGGACTCCTAGTACGGCAAGCACGCGCGCTCCAGAGACACTGCCGGCCAATAGCAGCAGCTCACGCGTACCAACACTACTATCCACTAGCTGGGCGAACGCCGCAAGGAACAGCAGAGTGCAGATGATAGAGTGTAGAGAGAGAGAGAGAGAGAGAGAGAGAGAGAAGGGCATAGGGAGAAGGAGAGAGAGAAAGAGAGAGAGAGAGAGAGAGAGAGAGAGAGAGAGAGAGAGAGAGAGAGGGAGAGAGAGAGAGGTAACGCGTATTTTTGTATTACATATATTTTTATGTACATATATTTTTATATAGAGACATATTTGTACAATCCAATATTTTGCTACAATGTAACTATATAAATAAAATGCCAGCATCATAATCTCGTAAAACGATTCTTCTTTTCAATAACGCCGAGGTCACTCAATTTGGCAATATTGAGCATCTATAATCAAAAGCGATAAATGTACGTATTAGGGCCCGGAGACACACTTTTTCGTAACAGTAACAGTAAAGATTCGACCAATCGCGTTGCTCGAAACTTTACTGTTACTGTTACGAAAAAGTGTGGGTCTGGGGCTTTAGGCCGATTCTCTTTTGCAACGATAAAATTTTCATACATCTGACTCGCCTTTCTGTCGATTATTCTTACCAGGTGTTACAGATACTATCCAATCGATAAAAGCCCCTGTACGCATCGCGACAGCAGGAGTGTCTGAAGCACAACCAACACCGGAAGATGTAATACCAACCAATACAAGCTTGTGCGTTGTAGGATCTTGCCATAGAAGAGGTCCACCGCTGTCCATCTATGGCACGCAAAGAGAAAGAAATAGAATCTCTATGACTTGCGGATAATTTTTACATCACGATTCTTAAATAATACATTTTACACAAATTTGCCATATCATTTAAGTTCAAAAGATGAAATAACTATCTCTTCACCTGACATGTATCCTTTCCTGGAGTAAAAGTACACATATTACTGTAATTTATACCAGAATAATATTCTTTGCAGTTTTTAAGAGTTATTACATTTAATTTCACTTCTTGAAGCGTAGTCGATTTTTGGCCAGTAAATTCCAGTAAACCCCAGCCTAATGCGAGTGAATGAGATTAAATCATATAATTGTATAGATCGATATCGATAACCGTGGAAATACTCAAGAAATACTAACCCAACACAGTGACGATATCACCAGCAAACGAGTCTTGTTTATGTTGAAATGGTAAGCAGACCGGACCAACTTGAGCGTTATATTCGATTTTACGAGCAATCTTACAAACAGCTACATCGTTGTGAGCATACTGAGCATCTTGCAGGTTACTGAACCCAGGATGAATTGTGCAGTTGTCCAGGCGGAACAGCCTGGTTGCGTTAGTATCCCTACCTACCCGCAATGTATATTACAAGTACAAGTTTTGTTTTGTATAAATCTAATGTAATCTAATAAGATTTATATGTATACACGATATGTGTGTGTGTGTGTGTTTGAAAAGTTGCCAGACTGATTTTTTGAAAGACGTATGCAATTCCTCAAAACCAATACTGAAACTAGATAGTGTCAACCTTTCTGAGTCTCTCATAATTTTTTTATTGCGTTGAGTGCAGTAGTCTTTGGTAGCATTAAAAGATTGTTTGTTTTTGTGCATTTGTCAAGATTTCAAGAACGGAGCAATGGCCTGCGATTAAATTTTGCTTTAAAAGTGGAAAAACTGCGACAGAAACGTATCAAATAATGCGAAAAGCATACGGTAGTGATTGTCTTAATCGTACAGTAGTGTTTCTGTAGTTTAGGCTTTAGGCGATTCAAAGAAGCAGGTCATCAGTCACTCGAAGACAATGAGACAATGCTCATCTTTTTTTATTCGCGTAGTATGGTGCACCGGGAACTTGTATGTACTCCAAGAGCAGACAGAGTCAATTAATGAACTAGATCGACTATCGCTATCGAGATGTTTAGAGATCGACTTTTGAAGCAAATTTGGCGTTCTAGGCCCGAGTTTTACTAATCGGATAAATGATTTCTTCTGCATGACAACGAACCCGCTTGTTCGTTAATCATCGTCTTTCAATTTTTGGTTAAAAAAATGTGACCATCATCACGACCCGCACCCGTCGTATTCGCCAGATTTGATACATTTTTGTTCCCCGAAATAAATTTGGCGATGAAAAAGACTTACACACACACACACATAAAATTACTTTTAAATAAATTTATATTAGAAACAGAAAGTAACTATGAGATATAATTTGATATTATTGCAACTGTAAACAGAAATTTTATTTGCTTTATATCCTTTACTTCTAAATATATATTAATTACATGTGTATAAAAAGATTTTAACAATTACCTGTGGTTGTATCATGTTCACCAACGACTGCGCCCAATATAGTAATGTTTCTTCCATCTATGCAATGGGCTGCCGTTATTACGTACTCTTTAGATATTATGGTACAACCGCAATATATAATTTTGTCTACAGAATTAACGAGGCCACACATCATGGGATATTCATTTACCCCTGTTTCCTTACCGCCTACTATCCTGGTCTAAGTATAAGCAATGCAAATAATGACGGATACTTTATTTTCAATACTTAACTTAGCATTCTTAATAAATTGTTGCATAATTGATTAAAGCCAAATTATTAAGTAACGATAAATAAATAGCAAATAAACTTTCCATAATAAGAAGAAGTAACATCTCACAAAAATTAATTTAAACTTACTACTTTTTTCCAGCCACAATTGCAGTTATTTGACGTTTGAATCTGGCATAAAAATCGACCATTCGAGTTATATTGCGAGTCGAATTTTATAGTCGGATTTGTTCCATTGAGAACAAATGTATTTTTACCACAATAGTTAAATACCTCACCATCAGCAAATAGAATAGAAAGTCTCCCTTGAAAACAGTTAATATTACTCTATAAAAGAATTTATTAAATTATTTCTTCCTTTCTCGTCTTGTTTCTAACAGCTCTGGTAATAATATTATGCTTGAGAACTCAATTAAAGATATGTCTATACATAAATTTCGAAAATATTCATATAACATACTTACCATTTCAATAGAACAGCTTATTTTGGTATTATAGGGACTTGCCATTTTCCAAATGCAATGATTTTCACCATGGTACTCCTTGGGATACTCGGGATTATATACATAATATGTTTGTCCAGCTTCCAAATTTTGAAAATAATTGCAATCAGATTCAACTCCATTTAGTATTGAGAGTGACAGCAATAAGCCGAATAAAACTACCTGGACTAGAATAATTTTACTTGCTTTATAATTATATTGATAAAATTCCGTATTATAATATAGAGTTTTGAATATGGCATTTACGATATTTATTAAGCTCTTTTGACAATATTTACTGATAAAGTTTAACATTTCTTTTTGACTAATAACAAATACGTGATTATAAATTTTTATCTTCTAACCTAGAAGATAAAAATGACAATAAGATAGGTATATGAGAGGGAAGGGGTATATCACCTATACCGTGACCTTGTATGTAACAGTACAGTAACAGTATAGTTTTATAAGTAAATATAAATGGTACCTAATATTCCTGTGTGTGTGTGTGTGTGTGTGTGTGTGTGTGTGTGTATTTGTGTGTATTATTGTATATTATTTATTAAGTATATTGTGTATTGTTTTATTATTGATATGTACACAAATAACAATTAAAGTTTCTTTGAATTGTTCGAAATTACTATAAAAAAAAAGAAACTGAAAATTCGAACATAGGTTATTTACAAAACTATTCTTAAAATCTATATATTAATAATAAAAAAAATGTATTATTAAATCTATAAATTTTCTTAAAATTTATATATTTATTAAATATATTACGTTGCATTATTATATGTTTAAATAATATTAAAAATATATATTTTATAGGAAACGTAGAAATCACTATTTTCATATATTTTCATATATATTACATTAATTGCTTAACAAAAAATTACTTTTTTTCGAGCACAAGAACAAAACTTGTAGCATCCGTTAGTTTTTTGGACACTCTGAATACGATTTCGTTTGCTTATTTACTACATTACGTTACAATTTTGAAAAATTTATAGTTAAAGTTACAAAAATGGGCTATTTTATTAGAGAAATTTAATTCAATCAAAAAATGGAATTTGTTGTGTCGATTATGGTTAAAAAGATATTGATGATTAACGTAGAGTCTATATTGTGTCAAAGATGCGACTTACGCATAGAGCTATTAAGGACCTATAAAATATATTTTAACTGATGTCAAAGTTTATAAATTAAAAATGGCATTATTGGCAAAATGGATTGCAATTAAACTTCTCCAACACGCCACATATCTTAGTCATGATATGCCAAAATACATTAAAATAGCCTATTTTTTGCAACTTTAATTGTAAATTTCTCGAAATTGTGACGTGATGGAGTAATTTGACGGGATCATATTAAGCGTCCAAAAAAACTACCAGATGTCACAAGATTCGTTTTTGTGGTTTTATTGTTAAACAGTGTTATTGATCCAAGTATATTATTTTATTATTACTAATTATTATCACTAAACATATTATTGTATGTAATATAATATACTCTATAAAAATGTATGTGTATGTGCGTGCGCGCGCGTTTGTACAAAGTAGATTGAAATTTAGGCTTA
Organism: Temnothorax curvispinosus; assembly: GCF_003070985.1. Classification (NCBI taxonomy): domain Eukaryota; kingdom Metazoa; phylum Arthropoda; class Insecta; order Hymenoptera; family Formicidae; genus Temnothorax; species Temnothorax curvispinosus. The sequence continues at coordinate 246,681 of NW_020211443.1, read as the reverse complement.
AACATTTAAGCAAAAATAACAATCAAACTTTTTTTGTTGTATAACAAGCGCTCGTTTATCGAGTATAAGTAAATTGAAATTGATAAGAATTACGTTTGCTTCGTAAGCTTTGCTTAGCTGGGTCACATCTGTTTCTTTAAGTTGTAAAGAGGTGAATTATATGAAAGTATTAAAACTAAAATTTTAATATAAAATACTCTGTTGTTATTTTCTAATTTATGTGTATAACTCAACCAAACGTTTGACATACGTATTTAAAATAATACATTATTGCACTACATATATGATGTGAATTTAACAACATTTTATAATTCGCTTGATATCACTATTTTAATTCAATAATTGATAATTTAATAGAGTTAATACACAATTTTAACAATTATTACTATTAACTGTTCCGACTTATCCAATTATTGAACACGAAGACGAATTTCTTGGTTTCGTATCAATTGTACTAACTATTTATTATTATGTTCTACTTTTATACAATTCATTATATACGCATAATTATTTTGACTATACATATGTACACATTCAAACATATACTCTTCTAGTACAGTAATAGTAAAAGTTTGAATACCTGCTTGCATGGTACATCAACCAAAATATTTTAGACTTAAGAAGACATTTCCTTGCGAAGATAAATTACTGTTCTGACAAATAACACACGCTGTACGACATATGCGTCTGCTTTTATTCTGATACAAAGATTAAGTAAACTGAAAACTGATAATATCTCTGGTGTCTTATCTTTACGGTTGTAGCTTGCAATTAGAGCAAAAGCAGATATCTTTGAAATAGCATAAAGGTAATGATGAACTTGATGAGACATGTATCTACATTAAAAGCAGCTCACGTACTTATGTAAAGTGTACTTCACAATATAAGGCTCATTGAAATTAGAAAGGAATTCTAAATAAAATATTTCGCATTTTTTTTTTGCAAAAGGTGTTATTAAATTAATGAGCACCAAAATAATAAGCGCGTACTTTGGCACAAGTTCTATATATTTCATTATAAAATTAAAAAATTTATTTCTTTTTAATGAAAATGTAAATAGTAAATCGTAAATAGAATTTTAATGTGCACAATTTAACTAGATAAATTATATGTATAATGTTGAAGAAGAAACAGGTGCGTGTGTTGGAAAATAAAATCTCCATTGAAATATTGATTAAACGGTATTAGATACATTTACAAATTTTTATTCTCTATAATTCTTCTATAATAGTGATATCCTGCGTAGTAAAAGTTTTCCAAGATTTATTATAATATGTAAAATATTTAAATTTCATTAACGTTGTAGTAGATTGATGTTAGAGCACATTAAGGAAAAGAAATAATGACATTCTTGCAAATGCGGCATAAAAGTGAAGAACGTACATACATATATATATAATATAAAAAAGTGCTCCAAGTAACGTAACAAATAAAACTCCTAATGTTTAATACGTTACTGCTTATGTAATTGTTGAAAATTGTTATTGTGTAGAAATGATAATCTCGTAGAAGTTTGGACTAGTTCACGGCCGATTCAATTGGTGCTAATTTTAACTTTTACGTACATTCTATGCTTCTGTAGAACTTGCAACAAAACTCCATCGTCGGGACACACTAGTGTATCGTAACAAGTAACTTTTGTAAATGATCAAACCGGTAGCTTGCATCGTATAAAGTGTACCGTGTCAAGTGTTTTACTGACAAAATGGCATAAAGAGGCAATTGTTCCTTGTGACGAACATGGGTCGACTGCAGTCCTATCATTTTGCGTACAACAATGATAACGCGCGTAGGCATTCATTTCTATATCGCCTCGAAAATGCACAAATATCTATCAGTCTATACCGTTCTATACTTCTTTTCGCATACGTAATAAACGTACTATCGGTAGACAGTAATTGCAGCGGCAATATATTTTACCTTGTACAAACGTCGCAAATGAACAAAATTTGACAAATATAATTGTGTTTAGAGAGTAAAAAAAAATATTAGCGTGTATAACGAAAAGAAGAAAGTTACATATTAAAAAGATATAAAAGAAATTTGTGTCTAATCTCTCCAATAATAAGTATAACTTACAATTAATTCATCTTTGAAGATCAACTTAATTCTTTATATGTGTAATATGATACTTGACGATCTGAATGCGTATGTGGGAAAAGTAACTTTTCTTGAATCTAAAGTTGTTAAAATTTGTCAAACTCAGTTTCATAAAAATTTTTAAGTAAAATTCATATTTAAACTTTATTCAATCCCACGAATTTTCTTATTATTTCCAAGCTAATTGCTTTGTACCATGTATTTAATGAGCAAACTTTTTTGGCATAGTGTTCTAAGATACAATTAAAAATATTTTTTTGTGAAATGTTCCTTAACTTGAAATACTATTAAATTAAAGTAAAATATAGCTTTTATTAAAATAAATAAGGAATATTATTTTATTCTTCACTTTTGTTTTTGACAGCCTCGAGTAATGTGTGAGAAAGCGTAAATTCCATATCATTTGATTATAATATTATCCTCAGTCCTATTACTCGTGTCCGAGCGTGGTGACTTCTCTCTTCACCTATAATATTATAGGAAATCGTAAAACGAAAGGAAGAAATAAACGTTTTTATTAACAAAATTTTTATTAATAAAATGTCAGATTTATTTCTCCAAGAATTTGTGAATAAAAAAGATAAAAAACACGTATTATGTAAAATGTATATTACGTGTTATCCTGTATTATAGATACTTTTTCTCGTTAATATGTCATTCTTAAATATCTGTTTTTTTTTGCAGAAGCAAAAAATTAAATAAAAATAGCAAATTAATCTGAGAAAAATTACTTCAAAAATATGTTATGGTTAACAAAAATTTTCTTCCAACATTTTTTTGTTATTTTAAATAATGTCATTGACACATTTCTTAATATAACTAAATTAATTTTGACATTATATTGGCGTTGCATCAATAAATTCTGTAAAATTTGGGCAATATTAACTGCAATATTAATAAGTAGTTTTTGTCAACTGTCAATATATCAAGAAAGTGTGAAAATAATAATATAGAAATCTTCTTCAGACGCATTAAAAATAATGAAGGTACTTAGAGTTATCACTTTAACAGCACTACTTTATACGATAAAACATGCTACTTACATAATAAAACAAATAACAACGACGACTTTTACGTCGACTTCAAGTTTTATAAACATTGTGTGTGGGATATATTAAACTACTAGTATAGAGCAAAATAAATAATTGTTGAGAGAAAGAGTCAGTAAATTTTGCATAATTTGCACTTATATGTGTATAACGCATAATATTTACTGAGAATATAAATTAAATATATTGTAAAAATAGATTAAGGACAGATACATTTTCTTTTTTTTAAATGGATATCTATATTTTTTTTGGAGAACGCAGTGTCTCTCAAATATTCTTCATAAATATAAAAATACTTTTGATAATACTATAGACTATATAGTGTATGAAAACTACAGAGTTACTATAATGTTATTGATATAATGTTATATATCTTACAATTATAAAATATTTTTACAAGGGTATACAATAGATTTTTCATATTCTGTATATTTTATCGTGCAGCAGTAAAAATAAATAGGTTTATAATAAAAAGATTGGTAAATTTGATCAATTCTACGAGATCTTCAAATTAAGTTTAACATGATATATATATATATTATACATGATTATTTAACATAAAATCACTTATATGTATATTGATGTAAATTTTAGTTGTATATATAAAAAATTATATGATGTGTGATAAAAATTTGAGTAAAAAAATGTCGATAAGGTTATAAAAACTTTTTATTTGCCCTTTAAAGGTAAATTTTGAATATAAACTTCAAGCATTAAGCGGCTTTCGATAATCGTAAATCGTACTTACAATCAGTAAAAAATAATGCTATATGTAATATAATTATACATGTTCGCCGAATCGGTTACGCATTATCCACTTATTGCTGCGGAAATTAATGTGCTAATGCGTGTGTGTGCATCACAAAAGTTGGAAATAAAGGTACCTATACATAAACAAAAATTTATGCGAATGTAAAAAGACTGACACGTTACATAAGGCAACAACTATAAAAAAAAAACTAATAAGAAAAGATAAATATTTCTAACGTAGATATCTCAACATGTGTTTATATAATATTAAAACTTATATTATAAACTGTGTCAAAAACTGACAATGAGATGAGACTCTAAGCGTAACTTATAACATTAAAACGTACATTTTTAATTAGTTTCCAATATTATACAGGAGTGATTGCAATCTTTCTACGACCAAACGTCCGTCGGACATTTTTCTGATGCATATAAATATATGTATATGATGTTAGTACCATCGCTTTCATATTAAGTTAAACTAATATATTCAAACCCTTCTCTTTTAAGTCGTAGAACAAAAGCAAAACCCCTCAGCAATTACCATGTTAGCGGCTTATTAATTAACGTCGCCGGTGTCTGTTGGAACATTGTGTGTCCCTTGCGTAACAATTTTCACGTATGTCGTCTGACGTGTAAGACAGCATGAAAAGCAACTTTAAAATATAATGCGCTAATGCACAATGTTTGTAACATCTGGCCTTGCATCTGGCACATGTTTTGGAGCTGCACAAATTGCACTGTCGAAAACCCGATGAGGCTTTAAGCGTAATTATGAAATTTAGGGCGCACACACACATTAGACTGCGAAATAAAGTATCTGAAATTTTTAGTAAGGATAAAAGCACAATAACACAATAATGGATGGATGGGTGAATAATGAATAATTAGAAAGTTTAAAATACAATTCAAATTAATTAAAACTTTTAGTAATTCATTTATCATAAATTATCCCGTTCTCCAAAACTTGCCTAATCGCAGGAAAAAAGCTATTGTTATTATCTACATGCCATGGCAAAAGTTATTAAGCACCCTATTAAAATAAGTTGTTTTTTTTAAATAACATTTTTTTTAAATAAATAATAAACGCGTTTAATAATAATAAACGCTGCGGTAAACAACTTTTAGACAATATAAATCTTTTTGTGATCAAGACTATCACAATATTTCTCTTGCAAACTGAAGCTTTTAGCCTTAACCAGATTCACTTCAAATATTATTCATTCACATATATCTGATATTATGTGTTTTATCATAAAGAATATTATATATACTTACCAATATAAATTCTTAAAAAAAAAACTGCAATCCGCAAAAATTTCTAGTTATACGGAATACAAACATTATGAAATTTTATACATTTTTTTTCCTAGTTTTAAGTCCAATTTTACTGTCTTTGTCTAAATTAAAAATGTGATTTTCTTATCTCCTTTCTGTTTCTATAATTCTACATATTTTAATTGCATAAACATTTGAGAAATACACAAGATAATTATATCCCTTTTAAAGCCACGTTTTTTAAGCTATTTGGAAGCAAATAATTTGTCGGTTTTATACATACAGATGATAAAAAAACGATATAAAACGTCTACAATAAATTATAAGAAAAATATGAAAGATAATAATTAAAGAAATATAGGTTATATTTCATGACCTTTTTCTGCAATGTGTTAAATTACACTTATTTCTTATTAAAAAATTTTTAATATACTTTTTCTAACAAATACAGCCAAATTTGTTATTAGAATCTCTAATTCAAACATAATTGATCATATCAAGCCCGATGATACACAATACTAGTACACTAAAATTGTATTATGGCATGAATTCGAAATGATTAAGCTGAAATGTCTGTTCTCGAATCCAAATTGATTCAAACGAATTATCAGAACAGGCATGTTCAATTTAACTGAGATCTCATTTAAGATCAAATCTCAATTTAGTTATGCAAAAATAGATAATTGTTTTCTAACATAGCGGTATCTCATACACATGAAGGTAAATGCGCGCGTGGATAATTTTAAAATGCAAGTTGTTGAAATATCTTTGCTAGTAATAATGCAAATTCAAATTAAAGGTAACAATAATTAAAGTTAAAAGTTTTGTATTATATATATAAATTAAAAGTAAATCCAATGAGATAAAGTAGAAAAGATCTCTAACAAATTGTCGCTGTGTTAGCCGCAGCGCATTATTACAGACGCATGAAGTTTGCACGTGTCGTAGATATTTTATAAAGCGTCACGCAAAGCGTGATGATGGGTAATACATGCGGAAAACAACTTAACAGCACCTAAGCGCGATAGCGCTCAACGTAAACTCTCGACATAATTGTGAGGGGATTTTTTAAAGCTTTATTTTCAACTATGCAGAATAGAGGCAATATACGCATGAAATACATTGTTCCCCGATAATGACGTTAGTGTACCTATCGTACGCGTTTACAATAACTATACGGTTAATACCTATGCTTATTGACAATTTTTGAGCACAAATCTTTTAATATCGATACAATTGCTATTTCTCTCTTGCAATAATAAATTATACCTTTTGATTGTAAAGCTAGGACATTTTGCTTATTGTTTGTTCATTTCTATCGATTCGACATATAATTAAGACTAAATTATCAATACATTCGTCAGTATATAATTGCGCTACCGAATATAAAGCATTCCAAACAACTTTCTTATCGTATCTATGAACAATACACGCACGATGCTAAACCTAATTCTCGACATTTGGAGAAATAGAAATGTTTAATAATCGTCTCTGTACGCATATACGGTCACATTGCAATATCCAAGTGACCGTGTCAGATTGGATAGACTATATTTATTGCATGAAAAGGAAAATTAATAAATATTTATTAATAAAGAAATGGAAATTTTATAATCAAGTTTATTTTAATTTAACGTATTATCTAATAGTACTCTTTTATTATCTCTAATGAGAGAGAGAGAGAGAGAGAGAGAGAGAGAGAGAGAGAGAGAGAGAGAAATCTTACTAGTAGAACGTGTTACGTCTTACCCTACGAAGATACAAGGATATAGTAAATAAAAGTTTCAAGATATATATCACACTTTCATTGGATAAAAGAAAATTTCGCCACTTTATTCAAAAATTGTTTCCATTTTTCATTAAAATACCGTATGATCAAGTAGGAATGTTACCGGAATTTCTAGAGTCGCTTCTATAAGAAACTGTCACTCACTCATTCAGTCTTTGAGACGTTTATCACCGTATTTATATAATATATATACGCGCGCGCGCGCGTATACAGCGATATGTATTAATTTCGCAATTATGATTTTATAATTATATTAGTGTGCAATAACGCTGTCTAATTTAACCTTGTAGTTGTAGGTACATACATTGCATCTTGATTTCGTTTATCTCTATGTCATGATGTAATGCAACTCAATGGAAGTTGCATTCTAGCTATACAAAGTTGTTGTTAATGTTGTGAATAAATGTTAATATTGCTTGAATGATCACAACGGTTTGTCACACGAGCATACTCGTATTTGTGCGAAACTTTTGAAATAAGTGTTTACCACATTAAAAAGCATTTGTAATCGAATGTAGGAAAGTTACAGCATTCGCTATTGCCGCATTTTATCGAGCAGTAATCATGATGTGATTAGGGCTATATCTATGTCATCAAGCACGAATATATTCGTATATAGCAACCATGTTATCACATAAATGCATTTTAAGAACAATGTACTTTAAAGCATAATTCTGAACAATTCCTTGCCATGACGCAGTTTCTAACAAGTTTCCGAAATAACCTCTGAATAACTTTTCCAATTTAGCCACATGCAACATTCTTATAAACAACAAAGTAGGTATTACTTCCTACTACCGACAACTTTAAATAGATTATTTGTGATGATAAATTATTATGCAACGGAATGGATTAGTGCGCCAAATACAAATTGTCTTGTGCGGGAAAATGTTCGTCTATTTAAAATCGATATGTGTATATGTATATACATTAAAGTAGTCTTTATTTTTCGACTTTTAAATTTATTCTGCGGCATCCCCCAGAATATTTCCAATTCGCAAAAAAATAATCCCTGCCAAAGATCAGCTTGATCTTGATCGGATAACGGAAACACGTGCCTCCGGGTTTTTAAACATTTGAGTTCTCTTATATTATCGGCCTAAAACACTTTTCTTTTTTGAACATGTGTGTCTTGCTTTTCTGCATCGTTTGAGACCTTATACGTCTCATTTAAACAATTAGGTAAATTGTTAATAACTAAAAAATAAAAATAAATAGTTATTGCATTTATTGCTTGATCAGCTGGAAAAAATTATGTATGGGCTACAAAAGTTATAGTAGTATGTTTAGAGTCAAAAGAACAAAAATTAAAAGATTACTCTATTACTCTAATATGTAAAATAATCAGTTGTAAAACTTTAAACCCGTTTTTCTCGAAACTACAATTTTGTAGCTGGGCGCTCGCGTATCTCGGCCAATTTTTATCCGAATGACTTGAAATTTGGGTAGAATGTTTATAACAAAATTGTCTTCAGTTAAGCGTACGATTTTTTTATTGGACAATTAGTTTTTGAAAAACAATTTAAAAAATAAAAAAATTTTTTGATTAAATTTTGAATTTTTTTTTTAGAACTGCGCCATTTTGTTAAAAATTAATATTTCAAAAAATCCGTATGCTTAAGGACGTTCTCTCGTCCTTATACTAGAGAAAATCGATTTTCTTAGGATTTTCTTGAAACTGTGAATATACGTTAATTTAGGTGTGCTTTATGCGTGGTATAAATTTCAGTACCTCTTCCGGTATAAAAAATAAAAATACTGAGCCTCAAAGTTTCAAAAAAAAATTTAAAATTTAATTTTTGGGATTTTTTCCTTATAGAACTCGACGAGAGGAGCAACTTTGGTCCTTTTGGCCAACCTCGTATCTCTTACCGTTTGGCCTGGAAAACCTTTTCATTAGTAAAAGTTGAAACTTTTAGGCTCAGTATCTTGATTTTTTATACCGGAAGAGATACTGAAATTTATACCACGCATAAAGCACACCTAAATTAACGTATATTCACAGTTTCAAGAAAATCCTAAGAAAATCGATTTTCTCTAGTATAAGGACGAGAGAACGTCCTTAACTAAAACTACATTCGTATAGTTTAAAATAACACCAAAGTTTTTTATTTTAGACATCCCGTTCTGACGGAACATGAGCGCTCGCGCACCTACAATTTTTTTGCGGAGGCACACGGTACAACACGCTAAAAGCGCAAATATTAATATTTTTTATATATAACGATTTTTTTTGCAATATATTCAATATATGTACTTTAAAGAAATAAAAAACCAACTTTATTAAATTTATTATTTCTTGCAAAAAAAATTTACAAAAATATCATTCTTTTTCCGGCCGTCACAGTGGTTTCCGGCTTAAGTCTGCTCAAGTACCCTCCTAGAATAGTGGTCCGAGGGGCTCCCAACTTTGTCAGAATACAATAAATGCAATAACTATTTACTTTTATTTTTAGTTATTAATAATTCACCTAATTGTTTAAATAAGACTTATAAGAATTGTTTAAATAAGGTCTCAAATGGTGCAGAAAAGCAAGGCACACATGTTAAATAAAATAGAAAAGTTCTCTAAGCCGATTTTTGTGGAAAATACACTTCAAAAATCAATGTTAATTGTGTAAACAGTTTAATACAAGGGAATTCAAATGTATAAAGAGCCGGGGTTTCCGTTATCGATCAAGCTAAACTTTGGCAAGGATTATTTTTTTGTGAATTGAAAACATTTTGGAAGGTGCCGCAAAAAAAATTAAAAGAAATTTTTTTGTCGAGTAAATAAGGACTACCCTAATATATATATAATATATATATATATATCTATATAGAGATGTATATATATATATATATACATATATATATATAATTTATACCGGCGCAATTTGCATACATGCATGCGTAAGCATGAAAGTTAACAATAGTTAATAAGTAAAATTATGCAAGTTTAAAATCAGAAATTCTATAGTACACAAAATGTAAACTAGTATGCCAGCTTTATCAGAGATAAAGAGAATTGTGAAACTTGATTTATCGAGACTAATCTGCATATCAGCCAACTAGCCAAGTATCATACATTTGTGCTCATATTGGATCTGATTCGGATTAATTGATATCACAAAGTTTCGTAGAGCAACAAGTTCAAAATTGCGGAAATAGTTTGTGTATCGAGAGAACCGAATTTCATGGTAATAGTTAAACGATACATCTCAACGAAACTTTCAAACTTATAGCACTCCATGTTGATTGAATTAATTTCCAGAGCAAACTTAATCTAGGTTTGGCAACTAATTACAAGTTTCGCTCTCAAGGATACATAAAATACATACGGATTGCTGGGCAATTTAATTTTGAAAAATCTAGTGTCTAATAAATACATAATGTCTAATAAAATAGAGAAAAGAATAGAAAGAGAGAGAGAGAGAGAGAGAGAAAGAGGGGGGAAGAGAGAGACATGTTTATGTGTGATACAGATTATTTTTAATTGCATGTCACGTAAATAAATTTGTATGTGTAATTAAAAAAATTAATATATCGAAACGAAAAATAGACATATAATTTAACATCATACTTTTATTTTTATAGACGAACTATTGTAAAAATCAGCCAGATGAGTTATGTTTACAAGAAAGCAGGAAGAGAGGATGAAACCACATACGGCAATTGTACAATGAATTATATGTATTTGTCAATAGTGTATTTGTTATTTTCGGAAATTTGCACAATTGCGCATCAAATTAATTAATATACTGCTTATCAACTTTATCGGTTCATAGACAGGACTGCCAATAATAGAATTACAATTATAATTTATTGAAATATAGTAGCAATAGCTAACATCTCTCCTGCAGAATATCTCTAGATCTAGATCGATCAATCAAATCAACTTATAAGTACTGATGCAATTTACGCGCACGCGCGCGCGCGCGCGTTTGCTCCGCATTTAATTTTTAACCGCGATAAGAATATAAATAATGTACTTTGATATAAATGAGTGACTAATTGTATTCATTGCAATTTCTGCAAACCTAATGATATAGGAATTTAATGGTATGATGTAGACACGTGCGGTATTGGTGTGAAATAAATCAATGCATAAATCAACGATCCTTAATTTATTTCTTGATTCTGCTATAACTTTCGCAGTAGTGTTATTATTGTCAAAAAACTGAACGAGAAAGTAGTTGCTGGATAAATCTGTTATTTACAACAATATTTTAGCTCAAAATAAAATACTGCAAATCTCAGCTTTTTGGTGGACCGCCAACTAACGCAAACACCACACATTCAGTATGCTAGGATTACAGAAAGAAAGATAATACGTTTTCTAGCTGGATTATTATATCTTTATTTGATGACTGATGTTACCATGTAAGATTGATGTATTTATACACAGATTGTTTGAAACATAATCTTCATGAATTCAAGCTGTTCTTTACCTGTTAACAACTGCAATAAAGCCGATTGATTGATTTATTAATTGAGATATTTTGTTATTTATTCGCAAGAGCATGATTAGCGATTGAAAATTATATCTTAGGTCGCGGAACATGATAAATATTTATTTTGCATGATTTACAAGCGCATAATTTTTCAGACACACTTAATTCTTCTCACAGTTAGAGTTCGCTGCAAATTATGTTATGATGCAAGATAAACCAAGTTTCCAAGATAAACAAAGGATAATCTAAAGACTATTAAATCATTGCCGTAGAAAAATATTTATCTTTCAACAAGTCCATTTTTCAAAATTGCCCAAGCATATTCACAACACTATAGTCTTTCGATGTCGAAAGTTTGCTCTATACCGTTTATTTCTACTTGTCTATCTTCAATACCAAAACTCTTTTGTATTTTGGCCAAACTGTGGCCGCGAGTATCCTTTAGGAGTAGGGCGCAAAGAGCTCCAGCTATCCAGCAAGAGCTAGCAAAGAGCCACATGGTCTTTGAAACACCAAGGGCATCCAACATTTCCCCAAAGGTCATCGTTGCTATCAGAGATAGCAGCCAATTAAATGCGACTGCACATGCAATGGCAGTCTCTCTAATTTGCATGGGAAAGACATCACCTATCAACGCCCACGAAATCGGCCCAACGCCCAAGTTAAAAGTGGCAAAAAACAGGGTCGTCCAAGTCGGCGGCATCCAAAAGTAGATATCGTCGTACTCTGGGTCCTGATCCCTCAATTTGTAAAACCATCCTGCAAGTACAAAATCGAAAAGATTTTGCTTTATGCTTATCACAAACTTTTACTGTGTTAAAGATTCGTTTATTTAATTTACTTTTACACACAGTAAAAAAATTGTTTGCTATCGATAACTTTAATGACAAAAGAAAAATTTCTTATGTCAGTCAAAATTCCTTTTTTGACACTCGTTTATTTTGAACGTTTACTCTCGTAATATTGTGTACTAGTTGTAAGTTGTAAGTCTTAAAATAACCTATGATAGGTATATATATATATGTAATCTGCTCTGATGGACACCACCATCGTAATAGGAAATCGTTTACCTAACAGTATCAAAAACAGTCCCATAAGTATCGAGGATACAATTAACAGTAGTCGTCGTCCGATTATGTCTACCAGACCCATGGCTAGAAAACAAGACAATATTTGCACTCCACCAATGAGGACAGTTTGTTCGCTTCCGGTTAGATCGCCCGACCCGCCAAAGTTGAAGAGTGTCAATGCGTAGAAAATCATAATCGTAACGCCACTTAATTGTTGAGTCAGGAACGCGAAGAAGCATGTAAAGAAGGAACTTATGACGCATCGATTTTTTAGAACATTTATTGTAATCTGTAAAGAGAACATTTTGGGAGTATCTTTTACAAGTCATAACAGAGAGCAATATAATTTTTTGATATTTTAAAGTAATTTTTATTATATAAAAGAACCTTATTTTTTATCCACTTGTCTTTAGTTTGAAGATATTTATTTTAATCTCTGTAATTCGTAATTAATCGAGAACAAAGAAAAACCATATTTTACGAAGATTCACATAAAAACACATTTAATTAAGTTTCGTAAGATTCATATGTTGTAGTTACATTGTATACTTGCAAAGCTTCCATGGACTTGTAAAATATCTTACATTAGTAATAAAAGTCCAAATACATGATATTAACTCTACACTCACTAAAGATGTAAGATATAAAAATGTAATAAATTAAGTCTGGTGTGAATTAAAATAAATAGTTTACATACATATATATTAGGGTGTCATTTTGGAGCAACTTTTTTTTTATTTCACAAATAGCATATATACTTGCAGGAAGGTAAAATAAGATACTTGTTAAAATTTTAGCCCTTAATATTAATATTAAGCTCATCGCGATTTTTTATTTTTTATTTAGTAAGATAAAAAAAATTTTATAACTATCTAACAAACAGTAATACAGCATTGCGCCACATAGATTTTTTGTAGTAAATTTACCGCTTTCCAAAAAAGATCTCTATCATTTTTTTATAAATTCAATCGTTCAAAAGATATTCAAAGTTAAAATTTGATAAATTAATTTTATAATTTTATAAAATTTGTTTTTGCTTTTTATGAATGTTGTATTATATCGACTATCAAAAATTATGAAATAAGAAATACATATTTTTGTAGAAAATTTAACGATCAAAATAGGTCTCTTATGTTTTTTTCATAAATATAACCATTTAGACGATATTAAGGTTTAAAGTTCAAAGTATAAACCTTAATATCGTCTAAATAGTTATATTTATGAAAAAAACATAAAAGACCTTTTTTGTAGATCGTTAAATTTTCTACAAAAATATGTATTAATTATTTCATAATTTTTGATAGTCGATATGATACAACATTCATAAGAAGCAAAAACAAGTTTTATAAAATTTATCAAACTTTAACTTTGAATATCTTTTGAAAGGTTGAATTTATGAAAAAATGATAAGAGATCTTTTTTGTAGAGCGGTAAATTTACTACAGAAAATCTATGTGGCGCAATGCTGTATTACTGTTTGTTAGATAGTTATAAAATTTTTTCTATCTTACTAAATAAAAAATAAAAAATTGCGATGAGCGACCTGTTAATATTAATATTAAGGGCTAAAATTTTAACAGATATCTTATTTTACCTTCCTGCAAGTATATATGCTATTCGTGAAATGAAAAAAAAAGTTGCTCCAAAATGACACATCCTAATATATATATAAATGTCTTCGAAATGATTAACTTTGTGTATTAATTTTGCTCAAGTGTCAGACAGTTTCTACTACCTATTTTATCATTTACATATTTTTTGTATATATATATTTGTGGTTTGTTTTGTTGATACATTAATCTTATTAACCCGAGAACGGGCACCTGCGGCTACTTACACACTCAAGTATCGAAAAAATAAAACTCACGTCACAGTAATTTTAAAATCTTTTGTTTTTAAAATATTTTTTGGTTTTTCCTTACATTTTTCGGAAAATGTTGAATAAATCTTTATACATATTGTCCTCAAATACTGATCAATTATAAAACAATCCAAAAAGATGCAATTAATAGCAATGATTTTTATTTGGGGTGCAAAAATAAACCCAGTTTTGGGGTTGACCGTTTATGCAAAAAAATTGAAACGTCCGTTCTCAGGTTAATGGAAGGAAAAAGAGGGGGAAAGACAGACTAAAAAGGGGGAAGAGAGAGAGAGAGAGAGAGAGAGAGAGAGAGAGCGAGCTTTATAACAACTAACTTATCATTTTATGCAATTATCTTAGGTAAAATATAATTTTATATATAATATTATAGCAATCAACATTATATTCTATTCTTCTGAGCTAATATCTATGATGGAAAAACTAAGCGTTTTACCTTTCCTGATTGACTCACGAGATATTTCAATTCCTCTATTTCGACGTCTTCATAAGTTTGACCACGGTACCATTTTAGAGAATTCTTTGCCTTTATTTCGTTATTCTTCATAAGATGATAGAAAGGACTTTCAGGCAATAGATATACCAGAGCAACCACAAGGCATGTCACGGCACAAATGAAGTTATACCTAATTAACCTATATATTATTAATGGTTACGTGAACTTCCTGGAGATTTAGTTCTAATTCGATTACATTTTACATTTGATATAATTCATTTTGATTGACATACGGACATACGATGACACAAAAGTTTTATGGTAAGAACATCTCTGTTTAACCACATTAATAATATTTCAAAAAAATATTTATGGAAGATATAATTTTTTAAAATAAGTGGGACGTATGTACCCCAGGCCGTTAAAGGGTTAAGACGATCTTAAATATAATAGCCGACTATGAATACTGGGCTAATTGTCAAATTGTCGAATTACTTTTATCACAGAAGATGGTCTAACGACAAACTGAAACGTTTGTAAATTTTTATTTTGATATAATATTTCAACACGCGAATATCCTGTTGTGATTCTGAGCCCTTTATTTATTACTTGATTTATTAATCGTTTGAGCCTCTTTATACTTACGTCATAATTAAATTAAAAAATTTCAAAGATATATTACATTCAATGTTACAAGTACCTCGATATAGCATCGTGTTCATTTAATACATGGGCGGCTACAAAAGCATACATAATTCCGCAGTTGATTAAAAGCTGGAAATACATAAGAAGTCGTCCTCGCGAA
The DNA here is from genome assembly GCF_003070985.1 of Temnothorax curvispinosus. Classification (NCBI taxonomy): domain Eukaryota; kingdom Metazoa; phylum Arthropoda; class Insecta; order Hymenoptera; family Formicidae; genus Temnothorax; species Temnothorax curvispinosus. The sequence continues at coordinate 231,092 of NW_020211443.1, read as the reverse complement.
TTCTGATCTGCGATTTCTGCGATGTAAATCGGCGTCAGAATGCAGAATGCTCCACCGCTCATACCACATATGAATCGACCAATTATGAGGAGCGAAATCTGTGCAAATGTTTAGTACATCGTATACGCCATTTTCATTGGTTAACGCATCAATATTTTCAAATTTTATCTTTAAAATATTACGTCAAATAAAATATTAAAACAATTCTGTAATAATTGACTTGAACTAATTTGACTATTCCCTGATATTAAATGATATTTAACAATGAGGAGGCGAGGTAATTAAACACTTTGCGCATTGAGACCGCTTTAGCGCATCGAGATAGCTAATTTACTCTTATAATTTGTTATATACGTAAACATTTTGGCGAAACTTGACATTACGGCATACTTTTTGGCCAGCGCAGCAAACAAACGTCCATCCGATGATAAATCCTGGCATAGTCAAGGACATGGCTGTGATACGACTGAAATACTTCATAAAAAAAGGCATAAACATCACGCCGACACAAGCACCGGCATTCAAAATACCACCGATAAGACCGATTTCAGTACCGCTAGCGTTCAAAATGTTTCGAAGAATTGCCCCGGCACTTGAATTCCATCCAAGTGTGACACCAAGAGCGAAACCGCCGAGAGATGCTAAATTTCCAAACAAAAAGAATCACTATTTTATCGCATATATTTAAGTAAATTATATTGAGCGATTTTGCAATTTGTAGATCCACATCCACATGTGTATATATATATAAGTCTATCCAAATATATTCAAAATGTATGAATATATTTGTGTGTGTAACTATATTATTTTTTCTTATATTATATATCGTAACAATATCCAATGATTATTCAGATTATATTTTTTCACGCCACACAAACGGTAGGTAGGTATAATCCGCTTATAGTAGGGCATCATGATGTAAACACACGTGATGTAGACAAAATAATTAGAATTTCATTAGATTTATACACACTTCGTGGAAATCATGACTGTACATACAATCCGAGTAAAATTATTAAAAAAGATATTTTTAATACCTAATGTATATTTTAGTAGAAAAATTTTAAACAAAACCGTATATACATATTAGTACTCCTTATTATATTGTAAATGTATTTAATTTAAGATCATATCCGCACGATTGTATTCCACGTCGTATAAGTACTATATAATGAACAGTGAAAACTTGTACATATCTCTCAAATATACTATGCAACCATAAGAATTAAGCTTTTGCTCAAGTTCATCAAATTGGGAGATATAATAAACTTTTGTATGAGGCACCGCATGTATGTGTAGGATATATGTATAAAACATATATATTCTATAAATACATGTATATTTTCAAAGTGTTAATAATTATATTTTAAATCTAAAGAAAACATTTACGTTGCTTACAATTAGTTAGAGTGATAGCGAATAAACGTTTTCCGAACTTACTTACGAAGGCAGCCATGTGCTGATTTAATCGATAGATCCTACCATCGTTGTTGACTTCGGGAGCTAATGTCGATGTCATTTTCATAATAGACGTGATAAATGACGTTGTCTAAGCGCTATCACCATTCTCCAACTGTCATCCACCGATACCGATTCAAATCGACTCGAGAGAATTCAGCTACATGACTGACCCTCTGCTCGAGTGCTCGATACAAATAACGTATCGACTCGACCACGCGTTTAATATCCGACCGGATGTTTTACCAAACTGCATTGTTTACCAACCTTGATTCGTGATTTATTCCAAATATCGTTGCGTTCTTTATGATGCAGTCTTCTCTTTAATACGAATGTTTCCAATTCTTTAAAGTAATAACTAGACATTGGATTTTTTATATGTAGATTGATGGAAAGAAGCAACTAATAACTTAAGATTATGTTATTTATAATCTGCATATAAAAAATCTGATTTTTAGTAATAACAAATTAGGTAATTTATTAGATAATTTATTAAATGCAATGCTACGTAAATAAAGATGCGTAGATTCAACACATTTTTATACATTAATAATTTTTATATTATAAAATAGTTTTACCATACGATAATATAAAATAGAGAGTGTTTGAAAGAATTAAATCTATAAAATCAATATGTTGGCACGCAATATTTAGCACGCCAGCTTATTAACAAATTCTGGAATTGTCTATCTTTGATTTATCTTACACGTAATGCGATAAATTTCATCGATCAATATGCAATATAGTAATTGATAACTGTAAATATCTTATAAATCTGTATAATAAATAAGAAAACTGATTTTTATACAAGTTTTATGGGAAACAATTGTAGATATTGTTATACTACATTATTCCAATTTTTGTTAAAACAGCATCGATAATGAATTATTTTAAAAACCGTTACTGCTTTTCCTTTGATAGAAGTTAAGAAGTTTATAAGATTGTCATCACACACAAAAGTAATTCTGTTATATACGAATATTATTTCGTCAAGTATTATACATGGTATAATAGTGTCAAGTTCTTTTTGCTCACAACCATACTTTATTTATATTTCATCGAGACATAGCATTGGGCGGCACCGCGATATCCTTCAGAAAGAACATTGATTTACCTTTCCCAAGTCGAAACGTTTATACGTAGGTAGGTATATTTTTCCCACAATAACGTGCGTGCCTTCAAAGTTGCGGCGAGTAGGGGCTACATACTGACAGAAGCTCAGTCGGGCATTACGAGAGACAGAAAGAGAGAGAGAGAGAGAGAGAGAGAGAGAGACGGAGAGAGATGGCTTCTTATCAAAACAATCAATATTGAACAAAGCAATATATATTAATCAAAAGTGACACATTACATATTACAAATTAAAATATTTTTAATATCTTACAGAATTCAAGAATTCTTTAATTAGATTATTTGTCTACAGCAACAATTTAATTTTGTTTAATAATACCACTTATTAATGGTGCGTATCTGTGATTTTAAATGATGATATTAAACGGACTTTAATAACACTGTCTTGTAATTTGTCAATAGCACAGGCCGACGGCAATTTTGATCCACACATCTCAATAGTCAAAGGATTTTGGCGTGCAGAAACCGAATCCATTGCTCGAATTGCTCTATCACGTCAGGTTTCAGAGATATATGTACCTAAAAATGCCATTTTCGGTTTTTTTAGGTTGAAATAACTGTAAAATAATACGTGTTAGGCCCATTTTCTCAATGGATTCGAATTCTGTATGAAAAAATCTATAGAAACCATATGTCATACCTTGAGAAATTGATTAAAAAAATACTATATCTACCTCCATGACGCTTTAACCCGCGCACGAGTTGCTGCCCCGCTACGGGTAGAAGCAAGAGGTACCTAGATATAGAATTTTTTATCAATTTTCAAGGTATGACATATAGTTTCTATATAGATTTTTTCCTACAAATATCTTCGAAACCTGACGTGATAGAGCAATTCGGGCAACGGATTTGGTTTCTGCACGCTAAAATTAGCCCAGTCAAAATAGCCCGAAAAAGCCGCTGAAATGGAATTAATTCCGGGAAGCGATTTTTTTTTTTTGATTGTTTCGGAGGGTCATGGGTAGTCTAAAACCGGATTTTCGGGATCCTAACCCTGGAGCGTTAGCCGCCATTTTGATTAGAAGGGTGATTTTGTAAATATCTCGCTTATTTTCAACTTTAGAGTGAAAGTGGTAATAACCAAACTTGTAGAAAATTTAATACTCTACAATTTTGGTTCTTATCATTTTTTACCTAGGATCGATATTTTGGGTCTTAGACTCGAAAGTGGGGGGTGAAATTTTATTATTTTTTTTTAATTCTTTGAATAAACGCGCCATAAACTCTACCTCCGTGGTGGTGTGGAAAAGATGTTTTTCATTATACCAAGTAAATTCAAAAAATAAAAAAAATTTTACCCCCCACTTTTGAGTCTAAGACCCAAAATATCGATCCTAGGTGAAAAATGAAAAGGACCAAAATTGTAGAGTATTAAATTTTCTACAAGTTTGGTTATTACATTTTCACTCTAAAGTTGAAAATAAGCGAGATATTTACAAAATCACCCTTCTAATCAAAATGGCGGCTAACGCTCAAGGGTTAGGATCCCGAAAATCCGGTTTTAGACTACCCATGACCCTCCGAAACAGTCAAAAAAAAAAAATCGCTTCCCGGAATTAATTCCATTTAAAAGTCTATTTTGACTGGGCTAAATCCTTCGGAAACGACTATTGAGATCTGAGAATTTAAAAAGTCGAAATTTGTCTCTCGCAATACGAAGTGAGCCAAGCGAGAGAACCAATCAACATCGCGAAAAAACGGCAACAATTCAATCTCTTACATGCCTTCTTTAAGAACGGAAATACGTATTTTAAGAAACTTTACTTTATTAAGGGGTTAGTCTACTCTAGATCGGGCAGAAACAGGCGAATTTTCAGAAATTAATTTCAGACAAACTATCGGTGATACATGAATGATTTTTTTTTCATTATCTTTTTATTAGGGTTTCAAGAACATGTACAAATTTTTTGATGTAAAAAAATTTCAAAATGGCGATGAGGCACTCCTTCGCGCGCAACTATGCTTTTCAGACGGTGTACATGGTTTCTGAAATGTGGGTGGTCTAAAAAAAAAAAAAAAATATGGTCATTAACTATATTGTATTGTCTTCGAAATGACGGAGCTTTTTTTCTCTCCTCGTTTTTGGCGTCAAGAAAAAAATTCCTGAATTTTTCAAATCATTCATGTATCACCGATATTTTGTCTGAAATTAATTCCTGAAAATTCGCCTGTTTCTGCCCGATCTAGAGTAGACTAGATAAAAACATGATATCGATGCATAAATGCTTAAAAGATAACAATGAAAAAAATGCGGAGTTAGGTTACAATGTGACGATAATATATAGATATGTATACATATATGTATGTACGTGTACCAATATAAGTTTGAATGTGCTTTTATTATTTTCCATTATTGTCTGAAACAATAATATGAATATGAATATATAAAGATGTGCAGGTTTTGGTATTCATACTTTGGATTTTGACAAAGGCACGATTTAATATAAATAAACATGTAATGCAAATAATGAGATATGTGTGCAGGCGCTGTGCACGATATGAACGATGTGCAGTTGATCGTGAGTGGACGTTACCTATTCATTGTTTGCACATCAACGACGTTTCTCATTTCTCGGCCAGAATGTCGATACTCGGCCGACTATCGAATGTCGATGAAACAGCTCTTACGTGAATGTTCAAAAGAGGTGAAAAACAGCCAATACATTAGGTACGCCATAACGATTTAGTAGTGTATGTCAAGTTGTCTTATGTACATACATAAAATATCGATTAAAAACTTGTGTCCTTATTAAATTGTTGTCTCTAATAAGAGAAAAATTGAACCTACATATATTCTTTCATAATGTAACTTTAAATTTATAACGTACATATCTTATACATATATCTTTCTTTTCTTATCACCTTCTTAAAAATCATACTTAAGAATTCGTTTTTGAAAGTCTACAAAGTATTAAAAAATGTAAGGAATATCTTGGTCACATCAAGTACAGTAGTATGGTGTATCCAAATATGATCTGTTGTACGTTTACTAGTATGCGAAATTATCTCGGAAAATTTTGTCTCAATCTCTAACTTGTACACTTCTATTACCTTAAATATGAAAGTTTGCTGACATTAAACGGAAAAGTTATAGCAATAGCTGTGACTCAAAAGAGAAGATGAATTGTTCTTGGGTTTTTGTTGCAGGATTAATGGGAAGACTCAAATCGTGCACACCGTCAACTGGGGATCATCGCGCGTCGAGGGAGGGTGGAAAGCGTATATTTTTGGGAGGAAATGATTTTTAATTTTTTTGTGAATAGATAAGAGATAAATAAATCCACATGCCAAATTTCGCATTGATTCGTTGTATAGTTTCTTCACCAGAAAATTAGAAAATAACGATAAGCGGAAAAAAAGAGGAATCCCCCCTTAAAATGGCTCGCTAACGACAAGGTTATTAATAAAAAAAGCAGTATGATTTGTAAGTGTGCGAACGTCGGTTATTTGCTTGTGACATGCGAGACTGGAACATTTTTGCCGGTAGTTGATTCCGCGGCTAGGTGTCATCTAATATTAACGCGTGCACAGCTGCCGCAATCACGTTGCAGAAGAAATTCTTCCCACGCTACGTCGTTGGGTGAAATAGATCGCAATTTCGACTTCCATCCAATAAGTTCCGGTACCTTCGCTAGCAGTACACAGCTCTTAGAAAAAGTGCCTTCTTTTTTCGATCTCTATTCTTCGTGTCGGGTCGTATATATACATATATAATATATATGTACATATATTCTTAGTAGGTGTGCATCGCTTCGTGTATGCGCAAGATATTGATTGGAATTGGTCGTTGCCCTCGAATATCTAGTCGCTTTAGTCAAACCACGATTAGATACTGTGGATTATACTAATTATGAACGTAATTAATCATGTACTTTTACCCGTGATATCTTGTTGAAAGTAAAAGCATCACCGTGATGTTTGTATTCCATATTACAATAACGTAATATCAATTGATATTACGTTATTATAATGTAAAACGTTAAATAAAAGGCTTCTAAATTTAAATGATGCATGTGTAACCACTAATTTTTCTGCGCGTTTCGAAATGCATTACAATGTGTGCATCTTCAAGCATTCCACTAATTGAAAAAACTGCTTTTTTATGCACATTACAACGCATTAAAAAATTTTAATTCCTGTGTAGACACGTATTTTTTAGACAACTTGCTAAATCTCTCATAATAATTAAATAAAAAAGATGCCATAAATAATAATAATATTAATTCTTGGATAAACAATTAATGGCAACATATAAATTAATTGTAAACACAGTTTGTCCTCGCGCACTTTTATGACACCTAAACTTATATATACTTATGTTCTTATATTGATGTATTGGTTAAAACTGTGTGAGATGCATTGAATACAATGCGCGCGCATTAGGTGAAAACGCTATTGTATGCTAACACGCGCGTTGAACGCATACTCATTCAAAGTGAGAGAGAGAGAGAGAGAGAGAGAGAGAGAGAGAGAGAGAGAGAAAGGGAGATGCTCGATTCGCATTAATTAAAAAAAATCGGTCTTGCTTGAATTAGAAGCCAGCATTTTCAACTTTAATAAGTAACTTGCTTCTGCTAATCGCATGATAATGTGTGTAAGTAAACATTATTTTATTTAGTTGTTTTACACTTAGGCTTTTTATTTTTGCGCACATCACGCTTTACATCTTTGTCTCACATAATTATACATTCTCAAAGGCTCTCGACTTATATTATAAATAGAAACATCGACGTATCATCTATCAAATATGTAAATGTATTGTAGGATAGTAAACTCTGTCGTTCTCTGTAATATTAAATACCAGAAGACAAAAGAGCCGTTAAAAAAAAGCTATATTTGAGAGAAAAAGAGAGTATTTAATTAAATAATATTAAAAATATAACATATGTGTATGCGTATGCGTTTCGATACACGCAAGTCAAGTCGTCCGCATTAATATTTCGATCAAATCGTATAGAGGCTCGATTATGAATACGACGTAGAAGAAGCTGTCTTGGGGCAGCTTTAAAGTCATCGCTCCGAAAAGCGTGAATCCCCCTCTAAAGATTGCAAGCACGAGTCTTTGAAAATTTCGCTGGTAGTATACTAGTATGGGTCGTGGCTCAAGCTTTCCCTCGACGCTATACATCTACACCCCTCTATCCTCGTCCCTTTTGCCTGGCGTTTGTCTCCCTCTTTCTCCCACTCACGAGCCCGAGGTACGCTCGCTCATTCAAGCTCGACCCCAGCAGCAGTCGAGTCGACAACGATTCAGTCGCGGTCGACCCGCCACGCTGCGAGCTTTGCTGAGTACGCGTGTGCTCCGAGGTGCTCCGAGGTGCCTCTTTCTCTCCTTCGTTCGTCTCTGCTTCTCCTCTCTTTTTCCTTTTTTTTTATCTCTACTCGACCATCTCTCCTTAGCTCTTCCTATATCGCACGTCTTATTGCACGTTCTCTCCTTTATTCTCTCTCTCTCTCTCTCTCTCTCTCTCTCTCTCTCTCTCTCTCTCTCTCTTTCTTTCTCTCTTTCTCCTTCATCTCTCTTTTCTTCCCTGGGTCGCTTGTCTCATTGCGCGATCGAGCCATCGTTCTTTAACAAAGATAATATACGGTTTTCTTAGAGAAAGGCGACGAGATTTCTACTCGACTCGCCGGGTGAGGGAAAGCGAATTTGCGAATTAGGATTATCAGGGTGGGTTTAACATATCTCTATGGAGAAAGAGAGAGAGAAAAAGAGAAGGAGCGGTGAGGGCGGGAGAGAGAGATAATCGCAAAATCGACTTAGAGGTTCGAAGCTCCAGGTTCGGAGCTTGCGCCGATTCGTCGGGGCAGCTTGGACTAACGTAGCGGATCTTTCCAATTTTCTCACATTGCGAATGCGACTGATGCGAGCTCGTTCAGAAACACGGCGAGAGCGTAATGAATCGCTTTTACGCGCGAGCAAACGAGTGTCGAGTGAAGGAATGTGTTACGGACTCATTCAAAGAGGAATTGTGACCATGAAGTAAGGACGTTAGAATGTACGATCGACGACCGCCTTCACCCTCGCCCTCGTGTCGAGCTTAAACTCGAACGCGGAAACGAGCTCTCTCTCTCTCTCTCTCTCTCTCCCGAACACGTCGATTTCCGTTTAAGCCTGATTCAAAACGTTTGAGATATCTACAAGGATGTAACGAGTGTTTCTCGTCGTCGTCGAGGAATATCGAGGTTCTCCGCGAGGAAAAGGAGACGAGAAGATTGAGGAGCGTGAAGCGATCGAGGAGAGCGTGAGACAGCCTCAAAGATCGACGTATCCAGAGATGTTTCTCGAGGGTTGTGCGGTCCAGGACTGGACGACTCACTCGCGTAAAAGGAAGTATGTTCTGTCGATATGCGACTCGGTGAGCAACGCACCACGATAATGGAGTGATTCAGTAGTCGTGATAACGCCTACGATGCACGTGCGCGAATGCCGACAAGTACGAGGAAGTCCTGTGAGAACGTCAGGTGCTCGGCACTTTTGACAGAAGCAATTCTATAGGAAATTCCGAAGGATCGCAAGTGAAGACCCGCAAAATTTATGTGAGTTTTCTATGACGTTATATGTATATGACAACGTTATTTCGTGATTGCGACAAAACTCGATATCTCACGTGCTACGCACGTTCTTCTCCATTCCAGGTAAAGAAATTCTACGTATCGAAAAAATCATGCCGTTTACACATCTGAATTATTAAATTTGATTATTCGTCTCAATTCTGACATATGAGATATATGAGATGTAACGATAAAATTATACTTGTATTATCTATTATTGTTCAATATTTACGTTTTATAATTGTTCCTTGCATTATAAACTGCAAAATAATGTAACATTAAAAAGTAAACAATATATGTTTCTTGCAAACATCGTTACGGTGCAGCAAAGCTGCAATGAGAGTTAAATGATACGAATCTTATAGCTCGACAATCTTGACACTATTCTGAAATCAGTTAACGCAAACAGGTTTTCGTTACTAATAAAAACTTGGAAACTTTAGAAATTGATGAACAAGACAATATATCATAAACTTAAAAATTATACATTTATATATATTAGTAATGTGAATATGTCAAATTATGACACAAATATTATGTCCATAATTTAACACAAAATAAAGAACAGTTTGATGATATGTGAACGAAAATTTTATGTACAACAAACATCTGTGTAATGTTAAATATAAATTAAAAACATGTTAATTTAACATTTTTGTATGTACAATAGACATCTGTATAACGTTAAATATATAAATAAAAAGGATATTTTTTAAACAAAATTATATTATTTTTATGTTAATCTTATGATTAAATATAAAATGTGTTATTTTAACATTTGATTTACTTAAATATAAATTTAACACAAATAAATCAGATAACATAATCAAAATTAGTTAAATTAACACATAAGTATGTAATATTTTTAACACAAAAATTTTAACAAGTATCTTTTTTAACAAAAATACACAAAATTTTTTACTGTGTACATTAATTAATCAAAATTACACAGAAATATTTAAAACAATAAAACTGTATAATTGACACGTAACTATAATATTATATCTCGCTAATAATAAATTTGCTCCAAAGATATACAAGTGGCACGCATTACAAGACTATTAACAGATTTTTATGTACATTTGTACGTTGGTTCACTGTCGTGTCGACAAACAGATTTTGTTTACTAGCTTAGCGAGGTCGCATATACACGTACGCGAAGCGAGAAAATTATATTTAGCAAATGAGATCCTATCGTGTCGCACGGTATTGCTTTGCGTGACATGAGAAATAAGTATTTGCGGCTATTTGTCCGCGTGCGCCTGCGCTACATTTCGTTTGCGATTTTTGATACAAAATATTCCTAACGTGCATTATAAATGTTATGTCTATGTATATAGCAAAATTACTTGAGTCGATCAAATTTTTACGTTTATTGAAACGAGAGAAGAGATGTAAAAATAAGCATAATAGCAGAATTTCATACAAATAACGAAAAAGTGTAACTTTTATTACAATATTAAATGTTTGTATAAGATTCTTTATGTATCATATTAAGAAAAATTTAACGCTAATCTCTTTCTTTTTCACACACACACACACACACACACACACACACACACACACACACATTATAATATGGATCAAGTATATTTACAAGTGCAGTTTCGAAACAGCAAGCACCTGTCGCGTATCAGTTACAGCAGCAATGTTATATATTCTATCCCTGTTTGTGCTCCAAGAAATTCTTGGTCGAAATAATAGTACTTTGCGCCTCCACATTCCGTCAAATATTTATTATGCACCTCATTAAACAGTTTCAGTAAACTTGATCGATGAACCAGTTTACATTTTGGAAAAGTGCGTATAATAAGCTAGTATAAAGTATTAGCATAAAATCATATTCTATTTGTTTCCATTTACATAACCTATAAATGGATATAAATTCAAGTTTTTGTTACATGTATTTGATATAAATTGCATTAAAATGTTAATTTTTGCATCAGAAATGCATTATAAAATTAATATTAGTATGTAATTATTTGTATGTGTATATAAGTTAAAAATATGTTCCAAATATCACATATTTTTCAATATTACACAATTTGACATTATTATTTATCTACATTTAAAAATTTTTTTTGTCAAATTACATTTACAATGCATTAAATGTGTAACAGTTCTGTGCTGTATAAATGTACATCACGCGCGCTCGCACACACACACACACACACACGAAAATTCATAAATTCTCCCTACTACCTACTACCTACATTGAAGCTTACGGGGAATTTAATTACCAACGAGTGTAATGGGGTACAAAGCGGAATATTGCGCTTGAGAGGAATGCTTTAGTATACTAAACGCAGTTATTAGTCACTGCAAGATATAGTACACAACGAGACGCACATAGATTCGATTTTAACATATCTTATTGCCCATCATGCGTGGCTACATCGTATAATATATTTGTAATAATGAAAATTTATATTCTTTTGATAATTACACCATTAAAATTTACTCCTATTACTCCAATTACTTTTGTTACTTATTATAGTATAACCACACCATGTAACATTCTTTTTCTTGATGTTGCATATATTGAGAGATGTCATACAGATAAGTTGTATACAAAAATACGTAATTGCAATCAAGGTAATAAAAATAGTTTAGAAGTTTAGAACATGAGAATAATCAGAAAAATCGTTCGAAAATCATCATTTTCCAAGAATATTTATGACTATTGTAAATCAGGTACACATGTGCTTTTTCTCGCAAGGGTATCGTAATTCATTGCGTGACACATGAAAAACTTATTCGCGTATCAGCTTTTCATTCCGTTCCCTTTCCGCGATGTAACTACTCTTTCTCGTTGATTTTCTCGTTGGAGTCCAGGTTGGACTCTGGAGGAAAGAGTAGCTCTCTTGCGGCTCATCGTTTTCTACGATATGAAATTCAATTCCATCCGATTCCACGAGACTTTTGATAGCGTTATTACAGTCACCTTCGTGCCGCGTATAAGTCAGGGATTACGGACGACGAGCTTTGACAAGGTTAAAAGTTGAGATTGAGAAAATACACAGAATGCTTCCAAATGACATGACGACGTAATCATTTAGAAAATTTTAAAATAGCTACTTATATATATGTAACATTAAAAACAAAATCTGATCGCTGAATTATTTTATATCGAAAGCAGAGTAACAAAAATTTTCGTTGTTGAAAATTTCAAAATTGAGAAGAAGTGAAATAATTATCTGAAAATGGATATCTAAGAAATATAACATTTTACTATATATTTTTTTAGATGTATAACAAGATTTATTTTAGATAACTCGCAAAATTTTATTATTACCTATTTAATTTTTTCTTGGTTATTAAGAAGTCATTCTACTTTGACGACTAGCTATATTTAACAACTTTTTCACAATAAATACACCATATAATGAAATTAATCTTTTGGGGATTTATTAGGGCACTCTTAAATAACAACAAAAAATTTTTTATTTTATCGTTTTTTACAGCGTTAAAATGGCGTGTCAAAAAAGATGCAATTAAGTCCGCTGCGGTGATCAGTTTTTTCATTCAGGCTTACCTGAAACAAAAAGTCAAAAACATTCTTAATCTATATGAGTGTCGCTATGTCCCGAACTAAAATTAGGTCAAAATGTTTATTTTATCTTACTTTTTACATTAAAAAATACTCTCCAAAAAGGTGATTTAAGGATTTAAAGTGATTTTTTTAAACTTTTCTTCAAACCGGCGCCATTTTGTTACTTTTAAATAAAAATTATTAATTTTAGTTCGGGACATAGCGACACTCATACAGATTAAGAATCTTTTTGACTTTTTGTTTCAGGTAAGCCTGAATGAAAAAACTGATCACCGCAGCGGACTTGCATCTTTTTTGACACGCCATTTTGACGTTGTAAAAACAATAAAATAAAAATTTTTTTAATTATAACAAAAATTTTTTGGTGTTATTTAAGAGTGCCCTAATAAATCTCAAAAAGATTTATTTCATTATATGGTGTATTTACTGTAAAAAAAATTGTTAAAAAAAGCCTAGTTTTTGGGCTGTCAAAGTAGAATGACCCTTTAAGATATACATTTCAAAAGAAAGGTATTTATCTTTTGCGCAATTTATTTTATCTAACATGCAAGCGCGCGCGCGCGCGCGCGCACGCACACACACACACACACACACACACACACACAGAGAGAGAGAGAGAGAAAGAAGCGATTAAGTTGGAAAAAATACCCAATATATAATAAAAAGAGTAATGCTTATTAATGATGACCCATGTGCAATTTTTGCGTGTTAAAACTATTTCTTCAGAATAGTCGTTTTAGCGATAATTAAAAGATGGTTAAAAAAGTATGTCACCGCACAACATATTACACGTATTTTTTTTTCTTCTAAAAGAGAAGTTTTCTTTATGTACGGTATATTTCATTGCGACAACGTCACAACAAGTAACATTTATTTTATGGTCATATTATTACGTTTAAGATTATTACGTTTTAATTAAGATTATTACGTTTTAAGATTATTACGTTTTAATTAAAATTTATAGCTTATATTTTTGATAACTCATTGAGTCCCTTTTTGCATGTGGGGAGGGGGTTCAATAAACATATAAAAAATCCGAAATAAAAAAAACGTAATTAATCAGCAGGATGGTTTATCGAACTCTGCGTAGTATATATCCAAATTTATATTTTTCTCTTTTTCTATATATATATATTGTGTGTGTGTGTGTGTGTGTGTGTGTGTGTGTGTGTGTGTGTGTGTGTGTGTGTCGCATCTATCCATATCTGTCTCGCTGCACAGACATCTCTTTCCGTTTTTAAAGATACTAGTAAAAATATTCTCGCTGCAAAATTTTTTCTTTTTTCGTTTCTTTGAAATAAAATTTTTTAAAATACTTTTTACATCAAATAATGGAAAAATTGTTTGCTTTTAATGATAGATTTAAAACTACAAGAGCTTTAAATAAAAAAATATTGAGAGAATAAACTTGAAAAGCAAACTTGCAAAACAAACTTTAAATTATAATGACTGTTAATTGTTTCGTTAATTGTTCTGTCATTTCCTAAATATCCTGTAAAGAATAATAGTAAAGTTTCACGGAAAAAAAAAGGATTTGCTACTATAGGGACAACTAACATTTTTTATTGCGAGAGCTAATTAATTTTGCAACAATAACAAAACCTTTTGTTGCAATAGCAAAAAATTTTGCTATTATTGAAAAATTAATTAGCTTTCACAGAAAAAAATGTTAGTTGTCCCATATTTAACAAATAAATTTGCTATTCTAGCAAATCTTTTTTTCCGTGTTCGCTTCGAATAAAAGCTAAATTCGTTGATTGAATATAATCACCGATAAGTAATCATATAATTTCTTAAGAGGCCTCACTCGATTATTCTTGCTTTTTATGGATTCTTAGATTCTTAGATGTGAGAATAATTTAAAGTTAGGAATTTATAATGCTCGACAGTAAATTATGCTGCGATAACAAACGACAATAAAACGCCATTATTTTCGCATAACGAGACGAGATGATAATCTGCGAGCCGCTTGAGGCCGCTTCCGCATCTACAAGTGATCACATAAGCTAGCTTCAACACGACTTTGCGACTTGCATCTCGTATGCATACCAACCTAACCCAGCGGGATTATGTATTACGATGCGTAACCTGCTGCGTAACTTGTGCGAGATGCACAATGTTAAGAGAAGCAATGTGCTTAACTTTTCCTCGAAAGTAATAATAAACTTGCATGCGTTTATTGTAATTCGGATCGTATATTCTAAATCTTTTATTGTGTGTTAATGCAGTTCGGTATTTTTCTTATTGGATCCACACGGTATAATTTGATTGTCGACATAAGATTGGATACAAATAATGACTTTCTAATGGGAGGTTGCATGTCTGTTATTACGTAAAAAATTTTTTAGACTTTGAGTTGAATTTAGAGTTCGACATCCGGTGGAAAATGATACGAGCAGCGTCAAACCTCTATTAACTTATGTTAACTGTATGCAAAAGTATAAGCAAGTATAAACAAAGAAAACTTATTTCTTCAATAATTTGTAAGTCACCTCTTTCTAAAAACCATTTAATTTTTTAAATTAATGTGTTTATGATAATAAACTTACAATGTGGATTGTAACTGTAAGCAGAAATTTATTATAATATAAAATTAAAAGATTATAACTTCAACTTTATCTATAAATATACACATGGATTATGGCATCAACTTTTGTATAACAGTGAATAATATTTTTAAGGACAAAGGAACACATGCTACTTTCTGATTACGCTGTACGCTAAGACGATGAGATTTCTTGAAGTTATTTTAAAATATGACAATTGTCTGCGCAGTGGCTGCCAAAATTCTATTAAAATACAATCATTAAAGACAAGCATTTAAAGATACTCGCGATATTCTTATAATGATGCATGGCCTATGTCCAAATAATGAAATTTTATCAAGATTTGAAAATGTGAGTGAGCAAAATCACTCTAACGATAATTTCTGCTTAAAAAAGGTGGTATATATATATATATATATATATATATATATATATATATATATATTATATATATAATATTTCAAAACATTTACACTTGAAGGTATCTCAACATATTGCTATATAATAAAAGTATATAAATAAAACCCGTGTGAAGTTAGCCCCCAACTTAAAAAAAAATTAATTTTTTTAGTTGATTTGATTGCTCATCGTTTATGCACTTCATTGTACATGTATGCACATTTTGAATCTTTGTTTGCACACTTCTAGTAAAAAACTTATTAACAAAACAATTTTGGGGGGGCCAACTTATCACATTAGCCCTCCAACTACGAGCAAATTAGATCCAAATAGTCTTAATCGATAGATTTTCGTTTGCACATTTCCAAATAGATCGATTTTTTGTTTGCACACCTTTGGTTAAAAAGAAAAAGTTATTAACAATTAAAGTTTCGAAAACGGTCAAAGTCAGTAGATAAGTTTGAAACACGAATACTGTGTTTAAAATGGCATTAATCGGTAGATTTTCGTTTGCACATTCACAAACAGGTCGACTTCTTATTTGCACACCCTTGGTTAAAAAGTTATTAACAATTAAAGTTTCGAAAACGGCCAATGTCAGTAGATAAATTCGAAACACGGATACTGTGTTTAAAATGGCATTAATCGATAGATTTTCGTTTGCACATTTCCAAATAGATCGATTTTTTGTTTGCACACCCTTGGTTAAAAAGTTATTAACAATTAAAGTTTCAAAAACGGTCAGTGTCAGTAGATAAGTTTGAAACACGGATACTGTGTTTAAAATGGCATTAATCGATGAAGTTGGTCCCCCCCCCCAAAATTGTTTTGTTAATAATTTTTTTACTAAAAGTGTGCTAACGAAAATTCAAAACGTGCATACATGTGCAAACAATGAGCAATCAAATGAGCTAAAAAAAAATTAATTTTTTTTAAAGTTGGGGGCTAACTTCACACGGTATAAATAAAGGCTAGTAAATATATATCATACTTGCTTGTATTTACTAGCAATATGTTAAGATATATCTTGAAATGTAAATGTTTTAAAATATAATGACTTTTATCATATTATTTTCACTATTTTACTCTGATTTTTTATATTATTTTGCATTTCATATAAATTTAGAGATGACATATTTCAATTGCTATTAAGGTAGTTCGATGATGAAGGGCCAAAGTCAAAACAATGTTTATCATTTTTTTATTTATATGATTATAAAAAAATAGAATAACGCATCGCAAAGCTTCGTAACGACGTAAAAAGACCGTTAGTAAATAATTTTTACGTTGAAGAATAATATTTTGCCTGAAATAGATTAAATAAAGTGTGTGTTAACGCGTCGTTTGACTAAAGTTTTCAACTTTAATTATTAATTAAAAAAAAACTGTACGGTGGATCGTGTTCACCTTCAACTATAGGCTTCCTCACAGTGTCCTCTTTCCATCGATATATATTGTTCAGACATTTTTGGCAAAAGATTTTTCGCAAACTCGTGTTATTTATAAGAAAATAACCTCTTTTCCTATTAGACCAATGTTAAAATCATTAAAATCACCTAATTTTAAAATTAAATATCTTGAGAACGGGACGGTGAATTATCTTTTTTTTGGGCTTAATCGATTCAGGAGAGTTCCTTTTTTCGATATAAAAAATAAAACCTATCACTTTTGGCAAAAGTTGTTCATCATCGAACTACCTTAAACACAGATTCTTGTTGTCAATGTACAAATTTTTCACTCGAGATGCGAAGTTAAGACGTGAAAGTATATCTAACAATAAGTATATCTAAATAGACATTAAGAATTTTATTTAACGGCTATACAAGTCTGTATGTTTGTATCGTAGGTATATTGCAATACTCGTTGTACGTAATCGCACGTAGCACGTAGTAGCCACGAAACGCATCTCGATTGACGAATGCATGTACACGTAACAGATTCTCTGCAATTAATCTGAGCACCGTGTGCCGAGCACCGAGAATGACGGTCGACCAATTAGCAATGGCATTGTGCTAGAGTATACAGTGCATCCATAATGGCAAACCATTCCCGCAGTTTCTGTACGCTGAGTCGTTACAAAATTGTGCTACAACATATTCATTTTGTTATCTGCTTTATTATTAATCGCTAATCTACCTTAATGTTCAATAAAATTTTTGGTAATGTGGACGAAATTTTTAATTCAGGACTTAATTTTTTCAACATTTGTCTCGCTTTTCTTCAAATATATAACGCATGAAATATACGCAACTCGCAGCATTTAATTTATTTAAAAAATTAAAATATAACTCGTTATTATACATATACTATTGACTATTGTAATTGTATATTAAAAATCTATGTATATAGCATTTAGACTAATCTATAAGATTAGTATAATATGTCAATTATCGCGCGCATTCCAATTTTATCGAAAGAAAAACTTTTTATTACAACTTATATTTATTTTAACGTTCTCAGTTATTCTGCAAAATTTTTTTAAATTCTAAATGTAACTTGTTAATAGTCGTGATATTTGATTGAACAATTTTTTTGACAGCATTGCGTTTTCGTTACTTCAATTGCTATCTATCAATATCCATCAATCTAGAGAATTAGACAATCTATATAAATAAAATAGAATATGTCTGTATGTATGTCTGTTCTTTATACACTCTTAAACTATTCGACCGATTTTGAAAGTATTGTATATGAAGTAGGGGTAGAATTTCCCGGGAAGTGTCATGATGTGTATAGTTTTTTGTTACCGATTTTCTGGAAACCGGTTTTTTTAATTCTTTTAATTTGTCGGGAATTAATTGACCGAATCTCAAAAAATTGTATATGAAACAGGGGTAGAATTTTCCGGGGAGTGCTATAAAGTGTATAATTTTTTGTTACCGATTTCTGTTTAAAAAAATGTTTTATTATTGAAAGTACCTGACGTCCGTATATATGTCTGTTTGTCTGACCGCGAACTACTCATTCGTTAATGGACCAAATTTTTAAATAATGTAACGATCTACCGCTTTTGTTGAAACAGGTTCAAAAATTTTAATAATTTAATTTCACATTAATCTATCGATTTATCGATTTAGTTGAAACCGGTACAAAAATGTTATTAATTTTTCGAGGATGGGTTTAATTGCCACGATGTGTATTATTTTTATTAATTTTTCGAAGATGGGTTTAATTGACACAATATATACAATATTAAATTTTTTTAAAGAGAAAGCTTTGTTTTTGTGACAAACTTTAGCACTGGTTTCAAAAAAATTGATTTCCTTGAAACCGTGTCAAAATTTTTCTAATGTCTCGGATATTGAAACACAAATGAGGTTGTTTGAAGAAAAACGACGCCCGGGCGAAGCCCGGGTAACCAGCTAGTGACTAACTAAAGATTAAAGGCAGTAAAGGCTGTATGGGCTATACATATATTAGTATAAATCGGGCAAAAATCCAATATCAAATTTTTGCAACATTAAATTATATAAATAATCTATTTCAAAAATTATGCACTATGCTCGGAACTTATTGTTAATAAATCCATTATGACACTAGACATGAGAACATTACGCTGCAACGACTGCAGGATTGCTCGTTTGATATAATCAACACTATTCGATTGGCTATTATTCACTTGAGAAGAATATTTAGATCCTCCTCACACATTTTTAAATCGTCATGTGAGACGGTCATTCTATCCTTGTGTCAAGAAAGCATATAAATCTTTCTAAC
Organism: Temnothorax curvispinosus; assembly: GCF_003070985.1. Classification (NCBI taxonomy): domain Eukaryota; kingdom Metazoa; phylum Arthropoda; class Insecta; order Hymenoptera; family Formicidae; genus Temnothorax; species Temnothorax curvispinosus. Next base: position 211,733 of record NW_020211443.1, on the reverse strand, counting down.
TAACTGCGCTACTTTTTAAAATCTCTCAAATCGATGTTGCAATTTAATAATTTAAACTCGAAAGTTTTTGCTAAATATCACGACATCAAGAAATTACATTGATAATCTCATTTTGAGAAACAAATTTTTCCGATTTTCAAATTAATTACATATAATAGTACGAGAAATGAGCAAAACGCAGACCGTGGACTGCTATAATTGTAATCTTGCAACAACGTTTTACTTGATCAAAGCTGAGTTAAATGTTTTATGTTCTCAAATTTAAAATTGACTCCCGCGAGTGTCGCTAATCTAAAAATTTACATATTTTTTGCTTTCTTAAGCTTATTTTTATAATTTTTTATTTATATCTCTTTACGTGATATAAAATAATTTTTATAAAGTCAAATCGATAATCCATATTTTTTCTTTTTAAGCTTAAAAAATAAATTTTTTCTATTAAAAGAATTTTTGTTGATTTGAAGAAAGGAAGGGAAAGGAAGAGGGAGAGAAAAAGGGAGAAGGAGAGAGAGAGAGAAAGAATTTATTTATCAATTTAAATCGAATCAATGATTTGATCTAACGAGTCAAATCAAAGATTTAATTTGTGAATTTTTCAATGCGATCAAACTTTAATTTCACGGAGGACTATCACGTTTTTATTAGTGTAATTATTTAGCGCAACTTATATTAATGTAAAATAAAGTGCAACAAAGTAAATTGTAACATATGTTTAAAAAAAAAAAATTATTATGCACATTAAAATTATAAGAAAGAAATTCTGTTGTTTCTCTATACTTAAATATGTATTGAATTTTGATTGAGAGTAAGATGTATCAAATCTACAATATAATATATTTAAAATTGCTTGTAAACTCAATATTTGCTATTTGAATATTTGTCTACATATAAGTTTATCAAAGCATAAAGTAAGTCGCAACTATAATTTTCAAGGTCAAACGTTAGTTAAAGACGATAAGATATAGTAAACGAGCTACGAAATAGTCGTTAACATATGAGCGATAAGTCATAGAAATGGCAACACACATATTTCATCAGAGTCGTAATAGCAAAAGAACTTGCTCGGCATCAATATTTATTGTCTTATGGCTGTGGTCGCGGTAGAATGCGCAAGATTTGTTATAAATGGATTTACACTATGACGTGATACAATGTAGAAGGCAATAAGCGCTCTTATCAAGGTAATCTCGACGCGATATTGAACGTAAAGGCTTAACTTACGTTAACTTTCGTTGCTGTATGTTTTATCTTGTAGTTCGTACAAAGATTCCGAATAAAATAACGTTTAGCTTTTATTTACTTTAATTATTATGTATCAAGATGCAATAGTAACGAAAATTTACAGACTATGTAATTTTTCGACGGAAGAAATGCTTTCTTCGGAGGAAAGCGTAAATATCACAGCTTTATATTATCCATTTATTGCGCGTTCAAGGAAAAGGATATAAATCAAATGGTATATCAATCAAGTTCAATTTCATGGATAAAGTATAATTAGAAGTAATTAGGATTCTAATAATGAGTAATTTAATTAATTCATTGTCCTAAGAATGTTTAATTTGATCAATTTGTATACTTTAGTATTTTCTTTACTGTTTATTGTTTTTAATAAACAATATACACACACACACAGAGAGAGAGAGAGAGAAAGAGAGAGAGACCTTTGACAGAGCATAATAATAAAGTTTTACAGTAATAAAGCTAATAAATTAAATGCTTTATGCTTAAAACAAATTTACGCGTTGACATTAGCTGTTAGATTTTGTATACAACACACATAATATGAAAGATTTGTGTATATACTAAATAATTTATATACATCAAAATTAGTTGATTTAACTTTTATACTTTTGAAAAAATCCACTTATCTAAATTTTACAACAAGTTCTTTTATTATCACAGCTCCAACCACTAGAGTACTAGCCGAGAATTTATATTGCCAGGTTCAGATTTATCGCGAACAAGCTTCGCGCTCCAACTGATATTACGCTCCACTTCCTTAACTGAATCAAACATTGTCATTTCAACTATTGTTGTTGCTCGTGTTACGTAAATTACTACCAATAATAGTCATAATAGCCACTTTCCAGTACCGCGATTATTACACAATTATTATAGTTACCATTAACGTATTAATGATGAATCATACATGTAAATTAAAGATCAATTCATATCAATTTAAAATAAAGCAATATTAAAAAATAGCAATATAAAATTATAGCAATGTTATAATGTGCCGCGTGCCGTACACAGAAATGTTGCAGAGGTGTCATGTAAAAAATTGTATGTATTATACATAATATACACAGAGATATATATACGCAGAGAGAGAGAAAAAAAGAGAGAGAATGAGAAGAGAGGAATGAAAGAAAGAGGGAGTGAGAGAGGGAATGAAATAGTGAACGAGTAAGTGAATAAGTGAAAATTGAAGATACTTTGACAAACTTTATTGTTAAAACATTTGCTCAAAGAAATTAGTTAAATCTAATAAATGAGACAAATGCAACTAATATTGGATACTCAGGAGAAGTTGTCGATTATTTCCACGAACAAAAAAATTCTGAAAAATCCAATTATTTATTTATTGGAATTCTACCAATTCAAATTCTTTGGAATTTGCTCATTATAATTAATTACGCGTTTATTTTTTGATCGAGCAGAATTAATAGGTGTTGTTTTTATGCGATTTGGTCGAAACTTTAAGTCTTGTCTCTCGAACCCTTATCATTGCTGATGAAGGGTCCAATCGATATTCGACACCGGGCAGAGTCACTTGGCAATCCGACATTGTGTACACTTTCAGTTAATGATCAAACTACGCGAAATTATGATATTTAAATCCTGTTTGTGCGTGCATAATTATAATAAATTACTACATGTAATGAAATTTTATGACATCACAGTGATAGGTAATATAATTGTAAAATTAATCGGAACTTGTCGATTTACGTATAGTAACGTATATGTAATTACGTCGCATTATATGGTACTCAAATATGTCCAAGTTAGTATCCATAATACAATTTTTATTCTTTGTATTCACTTTTTCCTCAAAAGAAAAGTTAATATTATAGTCTCTAAGAAGAAGAAAATGTTAATGAGTTAATGAGTTAATATTAACAAAACGTATAGCAGTATAAGGAGGTACAAATATTCCAAGACTATAAGTATTCTACACCTTTTTGCTATAGATTAATAGGTTAATTAGTAGAATCGATGCTTTCATATTAAAAATTTCAGGACTGAAATAAAAAAAGTTACCTCAACTATACGTACAGCTCCTGTATAAATAGAGATTTTACGATTTACGGATTGAAAGATGTGGAACAAATAAAAGTTAACGAGTAGCATTGACTCGCCCCGTGAAATTTAATCAAGCTATAACGAAGACGTCTTTTTAATGTCCATTGTGTGTGTGTGTGTGTGTTGTGTGTGTGTGTGTGTGTGTGTGTGTGTGTGTGTGTGTGTGTAAAACAATGATGCGATTGAATACAGTAGCGGAAAACGAAACGCTAATGTCGCGCATCTCGATGCCGATCTTGGTACTGTTCTGATTGCAACAGTATGAAAACAAACGCGAGTCATAACGCATTCTTCGCTACAGCAATCTTGCCGATGCGACGGTCTCTTGCGTAACCAACATGGCGTTATTCAATTGCAGTGTCTCAAGGTTTCTACCTCAGTGTTCACGCGAGCGTTCGAAAATATTCAACATTCCATGCGGCGGCATTTATTATCTCGAACCTCACAAGTCCTACGTTTTCAAGGTGTTTCTTCCCCCGTTTCATAATTCTTTATCAACGATCTGTCGTGTTCAACCTCTGTCGTGTTCAGCCAACACTCAAATCGTGAGAACTTATTCGGAGCGTGTTTTTTTATAACGAGAAAAAGACAAAGCAGAGGATCGCTTTTTTTTTCAAAGAATAGCAGATGAAAATAGTCTCGATAAGTATCTGTCACAGGACTAAGTACTTGTACGTAAAAAGATGAAATAATATTTATGGGAAATGTTATTGTTAGAGAATAACGATAAATTATTTTATGCATAAAAGTGGCGATACGAATGATTTTTTAGACGTAAAGTAGAGATCTTGAATTATAAAGATGTCTAAATATACATATGTATTTAATAAGGTGTTTGAAAAGTTTTCTTACTTGGATTTTATTACGTATATACGTTGAGAAAGGAAAGATACTCTTGATAAAAGGTCTTTTTGGACCTTTGTGGTCCTTTTCTCGTTTTATCATTGACGACACAATACGACACGTTCGTTTGTATGACAGAGAAAATGATCAGTTGTATAGAAATGATATTCTAGCGCGAGACATATGCATCTCCGTGAGTCGCTTCCCTTGGATCGAGTAATGACATTCTATTTATATGATTAAGAACGACCGAAAATAAACAGGCGCATTCGATTATCTATTTTGAGAGCCCGTCAGCTCGAAGGTCGAATTACAAATTTCGTATTCAAGGGTATTAAGCACCACGTACCTCGGTACCCACGCTCGTTAAATCGATCGCTGCCCTACGACGCGCGCGACCTGCATTGCAGCTACTGAATAAGGACGCATACATATAACTAGATTTTTCAATTTCAACGCGTTTTAATTACACAGTTTTGTAAAATACTTGTGTCGCACCATGTAACTATATACTTATCACGTTATAATATACTTTTAAAATCAAATCACGCATAACAAAACGTAATTACCTAATAGATAGATAGATGGTGTATTTTGACAAATTTTTCATTAGTACAACTATTGAAATTTTTTACATGATGTAATTTGTGTCGATGCTAAAAATCAAAACTAATGTCAAACCGATGTTACGTTGCATGTACATGCAGGATTATGTCAGGCAATCCTATTAAATCTTATTATTTTTGAGCAATTAAATTTGATCAACGAATTTATATTAGGACTTTATTTATTTATTTATATACGACATACGTAAATAATAATCCATATTGTAAATTAATATTCACTAATTGGATTTACGTTATGGTCGAATAGTCGTTTATCCATCGTACGTGACTTATTACTGTAAATAATTAAAATAGATTCAGTTTCACGATGTATGTACACATATTTTTTATTTTATGCTGGAGGGTGCGCGCGTCGCGCATTGTATGTGCAATGTATATGTAAGTGCAGTCTCTGCTAGTGTGATATTTAAATGTATAATCTTCCAGTAGATATATAAACGTGTAATGTGAGTGTAAAATATAAAGAGTGAGAACAAGATCGGCCACATTTTTTTCGCATTTGATTTTGGTCATAAAGTAGGTACCAAACGAAAGGTCTCGTCAAGCTGATTACAGATACCCGATAAAAACAGTCACGTCACATCCACGTCGAATCCACGTAATATCCACGTCGAATCCACGTAGCAATAACGTGGATTTACGTATTGTTTTTATCGGGTATGTCAGTCTCAGAGTGTACCTATTTACCACTTCTTGCTCGTCAGTTCCATTTGTTCGTTCCTTGGGTTCTTCTGTGTCATTTTTTTGGTTCATCTTCATTGTACGCTGTCCTGTGCCACCACTTTTCGATGGCATCCACCAAGTGCATATGCTGCGATGCGACTCCATTCTACCTCCTCGATTCGATCGAAAATGCTCTGGATATCTCTGGAACGGTAAATAGATACACTCTGAGACTGACATATCTGTAATCAGCTTGACGAGACCTTTCGTTTGGTGCCTACTTTGTGACCAAAATCGAATGTGAAAAAAATGGGGCCATTTGCCTATGGACACTTGTTCTCACTCTTTGCTTACATAATAATAAAATAAAAAAAAAGTAAACATCAATACCTACCACCTAATTTTATTTTTTATTTCCAATTGTTTTTACGTTGCAATAATTTTCACTACAAATTAAACTACTATTACAGTATCTGATTTTATACTTTTATTATACTATATTATATATCCATATAAATCACCAAAAACTTTTATTTTTTATAGTATTATATTATATCTGTTAGTTTATTTAAAATTTATGCACACACTTTGCCAACATATTGAAGAAATTATTAGCAAAATTAGATAATGTTAGAAATATTTGAACAAGAAATCAATGATAATGTTTTTGAGAGCTTTGGAGATATTCAAGCTAAAGATAATAACTTTGACAGTCACCATTTGTAAAAAATAAACGAATAATTAATATATAGCCAAGTAACGTAATTGACACTAAAATTTAGAAATCAATATATCTTAATACATGTACATAAATCACTTTTATTCAACTTTTACATGTTGAATATATGTTTGAAGTTATGGCCACGCAGTATTTTTCACATATAGTCTAATAGCACAATGTTTTCTATAACAAAAAAAATGATTATACAGAAACTACAATATATAAAAAAGCGTTAGTGTTTTATTCATTTACCGATGTTTAAAGTTTAAAGATATATCCTTTTCGAAAACAGTGTCTTATAAGAAAAACTTTATTAAATTTTCTCGACTTAATCTTTCTTAATTATTCATCAATGTTTGGTTGTGTATCACTGGTTTGTATAAAATATCAATTCTGTATAAAATATCAGTTAATAAAATTTGTATTAGCATGATCGAGAGGAATTGCCCAGATAGCCGCGGGGGAAATCAACAAATTATTAGAAATTACATGTACAACTATATAGCTTACGCCTCTGTTAATATTTCTGCCGTTATAATATAACATCATGTGGCTGCTATCTACCCAAATATCACAGTTGATCTTTATGAATTCATAAAGATCAGATTCAGATTCTTTTTAAATTTATAAAGATCAGCTGTGCTATCTGGGTAGCTATTATCAGTTTTCAAAGTGCGCACAATTTAGTAAAATAAATTGTCTTTCGCAATAAATAGCAAAGTTTGTTGCAAGTAACAATAAATTTGTGCGATAAAAGGCAAATTGAATGACAAAGTACTTTATGTAACGCAATTGAGTAACTAATCGAAAGAATGAAAGAAACGAGAAGCTGTCAGACGACGAGAAGAGACCTTCTTCATAAAAACGAAGATAAAGATAAAATTATTTATTACAATGCAATGCAATAGATTTGTTAAGATTTGTTGTCATTTTTTCCTGAGGTAAGACATCAAAATGGTTATCTGTAAGCTATATCAAATACCATGAAATTTAATTGCACAAATTGCAATTTAATTGTGCGAAGAACATCGTGTCGCACAATGTTCATCTATTAGCAATTTTAATCGTAGAAGAAATTTTGCTGAACATCTTATTGAACATCTTAAGACGTTTTCCCAATAATTCTCTCTATCGAAGACGAAGACCGTGACTGCGAACGCAATCTATCGTTAAGCAATCTTGCGAGCTTTGTAACTACGAAACTTTAGAATTTAGTTTTCCAATAAGAGTAACTTCTCTCTCTATTCAAAAAACGTCACGCGTTTCATTAATGTTCACTTGTATATTATAAATCTTCTACTGAATGTTGTGACAACTATATCGAAAGAAAGACAACGTTACATCTACAATAATATACATAAACAATTTATAACAAACATATAAACAGTATATTAAATTTAGAATTGAGAACAATTAGAAGATATATTTTCTAGTTACGCTGTTAAATTTTCGTAACGTCAAATTATACTCAATTTAAATAATTTTTAATTATTCCTAGGTTGCTTCTGAAGTTGCCAGGTTACCACTGAGCCTACTCAAAATAATGTTAATTTAACTAAACCCCCCAATGGAGTTAAAATAATACTATTTTGAGTTAAAATAATAAATTTCCACACGCATTTTAGTTAAAAATGACAAAATATTTAACTCAAGGTATTGGTATAAATTCCATCCTTTAATATTTACCAATGTAAAAAAAATTGAGTTTTTTACTCTCTTATACCTTGAATCTTTACTATTAAACTGGCTACAGTTATATTTAATACTTTAAATTGCGCAGAATTAATTTTACTTATGCATATGAAATGCACCTTTATGAAAAGCAGGTTGCGCCCTAATAAATAATATTAGTCAACATCTATGAACGCTACCAATTCACATGACTTTAATTGTTAGTAAAAGCTGTTCTTCAATTAGAAGTTAAGCTTCCTATAATAATAATTAAAATATTTTACGGAATAAATAAATGCAAATGTATAATAAGATTGGGATATTAATTATCCTCTAATGCAACAGTGCTTATTGTTAGTTATTGAATTTATCAAATCTTTATTTAACGATTGCTTTTTTTGGACACAAAATGGATACTCATAACAAGATATTGGACGGCCATCGTATATTATGTATCATATGATGAAGACGAAAACTATATGTAGCGGATAATAAAGCTCGGACATTGCAGCAAGAATTTGGCACGCTTTGCAGTTTGCTGGGCAAGCATCGATTTGTCGTTGCCGCCGTTCTATGCTTTATTAATGACATGACCATTTTAACATTCGTGGAAAATTTTAGCCAGACGATCACTACGAAAGAAAACCACGTTCGTAACCAAATTTTGTACAAAAAACATACCACACCCAAATGTCCCCCCCCCCCCCCCCCCCCCACACACACACACATACACACACATACACACATATATACATATACACACATTGCCAACATGTGACCAAGCCAGTGCGGAAGCCAGACCCGTAAGTGCTCTTTGGCATGAATTGGCAGCGCACTCGATGCAGAATCACGACAATCCTGGCGTCTCGATCGAAGGTCAGTGTCGCAACAACAAGCTTGCATTATTTACAGAAAAGCAAACCCGGTTCGTTCTAAGTAAACGCGCCCGATAAAATTGTTACATAAAATTACTTGAAGAAGCAACAGCGTGTCTTTTGTCTTCCATTGCATAATTGTAGCCTTACTTTTACAAGAACAAAAATCTGTTAAGAGACTAAAATATTTCTTCAACCTTATTGTTACTAAGGGAACTATTACAACTGTCCGGCTCCGATTTGAATTTCCTTTAAGTATGTTGTTAACCCGTTGAGGTCACACCTCCTAAAAATAACGTAGAGGTTCCATGGGGTCCAATGGACCCCACAACAGTTTCCATTTGCGTTCTTTTTGATGTATCGACTCAAACCTTGAACTGGAATTAATTTATGATTTCCTCTTAATAATCCAATAATTTAAAAAAATTTTTTATGTTGAAAAAACACGAAAAAAAAATTTTTTTCGAGAAATTTGATTTTTTCACAAAAATATTCATCAAAATTTTTTGAGATAAAGTAAAAAAACTTTGTGCGTTTTACTCTCAAAATAGTATACTTTTAAGAAAAAAAAAAAACTTGGGGTCTATTGGACCCCATGTGACCTCAACGGGTTAAACACAAAAATCCAAAAGATACCTATTTTTTTATAGGCGCTCTAATTATCTTTAGGGGGTGAAACACCTCTTCGAAAAATACAAAGTGTAGCGTTGCGATAGATATACAATGATTTTCAGAGATATTCGGCCCGAAAAAGAAAAACCGATTTTTTCGAAGGGGTGTTTCACCCCCTAAAGATGAATTAGAGCGCCTAAAGAAAATTCAAATCGGAGCCGGACAGTTGTGGTAGTTTTCTTTTAGTCACACACATGTTTTATAGAAATAAATAATAAAACAATGTTTAACGATGTTATATAACAATAATGTAAACAATATACGTATGTATAGTAATAATTAACAGAAAAGGTTTTATCTTGATATGTTTGTAAAGCCCCTTGCACAATGCCAGGCAACAGGCAATAGGAACAAGAAATAACCAAAAAATCGTTAATTACCCTAAATACCCTAATTAAAACCTAAAAAATTTGAATGCTATGATTGGTTGACAACAGACAATACGCACAGAATTTCCAACGTGACGGAAACTCTGTGTCTATTGCTTGTGTCACTGTTTATTCTGCATTTATACATGATTTCTGATTTATATTCCCTGTTTCTATTGCCTAGCATTGTGCAAGGGGCTTCACTGAGAATTTATTTCACGAGCTCATTACGGTCAACATTATTATATTGTATATGTACATATGTATATCGCATGACGATTGTGTGTGTGTGTGTGTGTGTGTGTGTGTGTGTGTGTGTGT
>NW_020211443.1:187140-201660 GCF_003070985.1 Temnothorax curvispinosus | reverse complement strand
TGTGTGTGTGTGTGTGTTTATGAAAAGAGATGGAAGAACGGATTAAAGCAGGCCTTTTGAAAGATTTTGATACATGATATTAGAATAAAATAAACAAAAATAAATAAACTCTAAAAAAGAATATAACTAATAAAAAGGAAATAAAATAAACAAATTTAAAAGTATTTCTTACATCTGCATTTTTCTGTACATGTTAATAAAATCGTGTAATAAATCAATGTGCTATTTTCGCTGAAACGACGAAATATGCAAAGGACCAGCGGGAGAAAAAATTCTGAGCTAAAATGACGATTCTTATATTGTTGGATGACTTATTTATGCTATTCACGTTTCGGGAGGGTTTCGGCGTACATGATGCGAATCGCGTATTAAGCGTACGTATCCCTCGACGGTTGCCCTGACAAATTGCGAAGACCACAATACCATGCTTGTAAGCGTACGCTTGCTTAAAAAAGAAACGAGAGAATCAGCAACGAAATTTTTCGGCAGGTATAACGTGGCGCGTTTCGTGGCACAAGCAAAATTTTTATAGTATATTTTTTTGTGGACCGAGAGTTTTTTTTTAATTTTGTAAGGTACGGTATATTTTGACGCTTGAAGACAAAATTATATGTATATTACGGGAGTGATCCTTATTACACATAAGTTATTTAAAAAATTTTTATTGAGCAACTCTCAAATTGAGAAATATCACATTCAAAAAAAGTTCGCAGACAAATAAAAAATAATTCACCGTATCTCAGAATTTAGAAACAAATATAAGCATCCAAAATATATATATTACTAAGAAAGAAGAAAATTTAGTAATATATCTATATCTTAATGTTTCAAAATTAAATTATAATAATATATTGTAAATTAAATTACAATATATAAATAATTTATGAAGAAAGAAGTTATAATATTTAGTAAAAATGTTTAAAATAATAATTTTTTTGTATTTTAGGAATTCTTTTGGCTTATTAAATTATTCAAGCAGTTTGCCCATGCACAAACTATTCGAGCCTATACGTAAGCTTTATTGAATAGGTAATAAGTAGTTGCTGAAAAATTTAGACGTTTTTGATTGATATATGACGTTCCGACGAAACAATAATCCAATTTATTAGTTTTGTAAGGTCTCGATAAAGTTTTACGCGTGACTATATACGAAATCGCATTAGTACCGATACAAACGCTCGAAAATGCTAGAAATTCTCATTATGCTGAAAGCGGTAAGATACGAGACCGACTCATCATTGATCTTTCGAATTCTGAGGTCTGCCCTTGGCCAGTCTTAGCGTCGAGAATTCTACTTATATTCAATAGACGCCTGTGTGCGATTTACATGCTCGGCATCGTTACGTGATGCGATTCTCTACCGCATAAACGAGATATGCACTCCGATTCTTCTTATAGGTATGTATTCATATATGTAGAATTTTTTATATACGTAGAATTTTGTCAAAGATACTGGAAAATAGAAATTTTTTCCGCTGCTAGTATCAATAGTAGAATCGAATGGCTACTTCTGCTCAGGCAGCAGGTACAACAATATTCGCCAACGATTTCTCTATGCAATTTTTGATAAAGCGATATAGCACTCTATTACTATTACAGCTATTTATGCCATATGATGAGAAAGAGAGAGAGAGAGAAAAAGAGAGAGAGAGAGATATCACTCTTCTATCACGTTAATAACAATTTAATTAATTAATTAAAATTATAATATAATCTTATATTTTTTAATATTTAATTTTCCAATCTTGTCCAATCTTACGCTTCTCTAGCTCTCATTGTATTAAAAACAAATTTTGTAGCTGAAGGAAGGTGCATGAAAGTGATCGATAGATATATAACATATAATAACATATGTATATTAATATTAAAGTAAAATTTGATTCTCTTTATTAATCTTTTGCGTACCACCTGTTGATTTTCATTAATATATTACACTCGTTAGCGCGGTACTCCATATATATAAATTTTCATTTAATAACATCGTTTACAGTAATATATTATTTATGTACGCGCGTGTGTTTACCTTTTTATCTTTACAATTAAACCGTTATATAAGTCATTATTCAAATTACATTATCGCGATCACAATTAAATTTTTCTAATTAAATTTGCAACTTGAGAGCCATATATTGATGAATCATATAAATATAGAAACTGTACTTGGTATCATATATTTTTATATTAAAACAAAGCATGCAATAACTTTATTAATTTTATTTGTTCACACACACACACACACACACACACACACACATCTTCAATCATTTTTCACATAAAGCCGACAAGTCTATAATTTAATCACAATTCTCTCTTATTTCGTGCGAAAAACAAGAGTTACTGGAAAAAAATGCAAATTATTATAATTAAATCATACAAAATTCTGTCATCGCCGAAAAATTGCTCTACAGTAGGTAATTATACAATTGAAAAAAATATGATGGTTAAAAGTTGGAACAAAATTGAAATAAACCTATTACCGCCGCGTAAAGTGAAATATTGCTACTCGACTAAAACTTTGTTTGTCTTTATAAATTGGTCAATAGTGCGTTGTCTTTTAACATAATGATTATTTTTTCTTCATTCGGTGTGTCTTCTCTCACCGCGTTCTTGATTTTGACAATATTAACAGTATTAGTTTATTCAAGAATAAAAATTGCATCTCTTTGAGTGGTAGCTTTTTTCTCGGTCTCTTCTTTTCATGGCCGACCAACGCTACTGCTGGAATAATTGACCTAAATATACCGCAAAAATAGCGGATCATAAATTACATGGGCTCGACGAGAGTGCACTTGACACAGCACTGTCGCCACACGACTACTATGTCGGAGAAAAAGACAGAAAGATGCAAAGAGGGAAGAGAAAGAGGAACAGTGACTGAGAAAGATGTAGGGGAGGGAAAAAGAAATAGGGAAAGAGAAGAGAGGACGTTCTATTGAAGGTTGCCAGCTCTCTTCCGACGTGTCCTCATTTTAAGTAGAAACGAATGGAAAACTGCCGTACCAGTTGATATGCGAATCTGGAAGGAATACAGCAATCGAAGAGTCTATACGCCGATGGCTCGCATATGAATCGTCTATTACATCCAAGTTTATTTATAAGTTATACGATATCTATGGTTTACATCACAATTGTGAGCAAACTGAGCAGACTATCTAAAGAAAAGATGAACAGGATTGTGAAAACATTTCAAGATATAGGATTTTTATCTTAAATCGATAAATTTATAGCATAAACCTTTAAATGTATACATCTTAAATGCATCTTAATGTTAAATTATTATTTGATAGATGTGTGTAAAGTTAAAAAAATGTAATCATGTACAAATTATTAAGATGTAAATTGTGTAAAAATATCAAACTATACTCTTTCTTTCTTATATTACTATTTTGTATTTATTTTCTATTTTATTATTGCAATACCAGTCATTGAATTTTTTCCTGCGTAAAAAATTACTTTATTTTTATTTTGTCATGCAGAAATATCACATAGGTAATTATAAAATTTAGTCCAATAGAGATAATCCACATAACTACTCATTTTTGCAGTGCTCAATTTATGAAAAATATATTCATAATGTATTAGCTTCAGATATAAAATAATTACAGAAAATGTTAAGAAAAAGTCTTTAGATGCTGTAATATTAAATTAAACAAACAGCTTCTTAACTTAACAACGTTCATATTGACATCATTTGTTGCGAGAAAATGTGTCAAATAATATTGTGTGGTAGTATATTATATATATATATAAAAATAATGAAATATCTCTCGAATGTTTTGAAACAAAATGTTCATTGTTGCCATACAACTTTATACCGATTATTCTGTTTAAATTACACACATATATCTTGCAGTTAATCTCCAAACACATTCTAATGAAAAGAATATCTTCTCTGTAATATGCAATATGTTTGCAAACGCTTATACATCTACTCGCTTGAATTGCGATAGCGATAGCGATAGCAGATTTAAAAATTGTTTTGTTGATTTTCTTAAGAATGTTTCTCTGTTTTTTATTTACAGATTCCGAAGAGTATACGTATATATGACGACATAGTAGCATTGCCAAAGCATTGTTGCGAGCTTGTTTGCGTTCCTTTCGAATAAGTCTCTTCGTACACTTCGTAAAGACCTGAGCGATCGCGCTGGTTGCAGGAGCTCAAGACGTGAAAAAGCGATCTTCCCCCTTGCTCGAATCGAAAATGAACGCCCGTCAGATGTGTCAACTAGTCGGGACTTCCGTCACCTAAAGTCATTTTCCTAAAACTCTTCGACCGAAAGGAGAAAAACTAAAGTATTATAGAGGACGGTCAACGCTCAGTGTAGACTAGGATTCAGCCGCCAACTCGCCTTTGGGCGAGCATGACCGCGGAAACGACGTTCGATCCGGCGGAGATTTCCTCGTTCGACGTGACACCGCTATTGGACGTCACTTCGACCGAGGAGAATCCTTATGGCAATAATACCGAGGTGAATGCGGTGGCGGTCAACTGGTCAGACATGCCTTCGGCAATCGTCAAAGTCTGCATCCTCGGTTCGATTATCGCCACGGCGCTGTTCGGTAATCTGCTGGTGATGGTGTCCGTGATACGGCACAGAAAGCTACGAATCATCACCAACTACTTTGTGGTCTCGCTAGCACTGGCGGATATGCTGGTGGCAATGTTCGCGATGACCTTCAACGCTAGCGTGCAGGTGACCGGCAGATGGCTTTTCGGCTATTTTATGTGCGACGTCTGGAATTCCTTAGATGTCTACTTTAGCACTAGCTCGATACTCCATCTGATGTGCATCTCGGTGGATCGATATTATGCGATCGTGAAGCCACTCAAGTATCCCATCAACATGACGAAGAGAGTGGTGGCGTTTATGCTACTGGCCTGTTGGGTGTCGCCGGCCATCATTTCCTTCGTGCCGATCTTCTGCGGCTGGTACACTACGGAAGAGAACAGCGTGCACAGGCACAAGCATCCAGAACTCTGCGAGTTTAAGGTCAACAGAATATACGCTATACTGTCATCAAGCATATCCTTCTGGATACCGTGTACCATCATGGCGGTCACATACTTTGCTATATTTAAAGAGGCTAACAAGCAAGAGAAGCAGATGCACAGCAGAATGGGCAATGCCATGTTGCTCAGTCACAGACCAAGTAAGGATCTTAATAATTTAAATGGAGAACTAAACAGTGCCGGATCGTCAAAAACATTAACTTTAAATGAGATCAACACCGAGCATTTACACACCCCCACAAAAGATAAACATATGATGAAGATGAAGAGAGAACACAAAGCGGCAAGAACGCTGAGTATCATTATGGGTACCTTCATCCTTTGCTGGTTGCCATTTTTCCTTTGGTATGTGCATTCAAGTTCTTTTAATAAAACACTACATGTATGTGTGTCAATGTGCTCGTAATTGATTAATTCTAATGTGTATTTTTAACCCTAACGGATTACTCTCTTAATTTGATAGATGACACAATCGATAGATTTATCAATATTTTATTTATGTTTGATTATACATATTAGTAAAATGTTTGTTTCTTTTTAACGTATATAAATACAACTTTTTATACATACAGAGTGATCTATTATTAACGATGATATCGGAAAAGTGACGATTCTAAATCAGATAAAAAGTCAAAGATGTAACAATTTTTCAATGTAAGGCATTGTTTTTAAGAAAATCAATTGCAAAAAACTTGGAAATATTTTTAGTCATTTTCGAAAAATATTTTTTAACTACATTACAATATATAAATTATCCAACGTATTTCAATGTGTATTGACTATTAAAGTATGAATTAACAAATTCAATTTTTTGTTTATATAACATAAAAAATGTTGTTATAAAAGCTACTTGTAACATGTCAAGAGAAATTATTTTTTCTATTTAATCGGATATTTTAATTTTATGTATACATATTTTAATAAAAGGCAAATGAGGGTAATTGAGTAAGAGAATGAGAGAGAAAAAGAGAGAGAGAATTGTTGTTGAATTAAATTTATCAATTTGTAACCCGTATTATACAAATTAGACAAATTGAAAGCAGAAAAGGATATTTTCAATTTACCAGTTTCGTCATTTAATTTTTTGAAAAACAAAATTATAAAAAGTATTTATCTAACATTTTTGATTTATTTTTCTTGTACCCTTTTTAATTATACCATCATTAACAGATTACTTAATACAAAATTTAATAATAGGAAACAGAATTTAAATTATATTTTTTTAAGGAATTTATTTTTTATTAGAGATACAAAACAGTCTTACAGGAACTTAAAAAGCGCATCAAGTTGCTTAAATGTAACCCTCTAGCTGCATACGTGGGTCTACGGCGTCCATGCCAAAACAACGTCTGCTTGTAACTTGAGAACCAGCAATCCTGCCTATCTGGCTCCCCCCTCTAAAAAAAGTAGGTGGGGGAAGGAATCCAAGGACCCAAAGCCGCTTCGAAAGATAAACATATCGCTGAATGCCGAGCGAGTCAAATCTCGCACGGACGTCTCAGACCCAGGTATACACTCGACATAGTCTTTATCTGTCAGTAACAATGTTGCAATTATTTATGATAAATGTAATTGTTTTTGGACAAAACAATGTTTCTTTAAAAGATTTTGATAAATAGTTGCTTCTCTATAGTTTAGTTATTCCCAAAAAATGGAATTTCGGACGGCGACCGAAGCTCGGTGGACGAATTTTTTTCAACATATTCTACATATTGTATCATAAAATTGTAATAAATTATTTAAAAAGTCATATACGCTATATTATATATAATTTTATCTTTAATTTTTTACTTATCAACGATGTTCTCTACCTAAAAAGTACTATTTTGACCCTCCTGAATAATTCAACTTTTTTGAAGATATCAATTTGCACTATTTTTCTTCTTGAACACTTATCTTTGAAGTAAAAAACCTTAAAAGGATTTTTTATATTGCATAGAAAAAGATTACAAAGTTTTAAAGAAATCCATCTCTTTCCTTTATTCTTATTCAAAGTTTATTAAAAATAAAATATTAAATAAACGATGTTTATCAAAATGATTATAAAATCGTCAACTACAATGTTGACAGATGTTTTGTGAATTTTTTCAGATTTTTAAAATACTTTAAAGTAGGAAAAATAATGTCGGACGCGACAGACCCACGTATGCAAGGTCCCAAAAAAAAGTACACAGCTGGAGGGTTAAAACAAGTGTTAAGTTTGAATAAAATAGTTTTCATATTTCCCATTGCTCTCGAGATTTAAGTTTAAAAATAATTAATCTTCTGTCTTTGTATTTACAACATTTGTATATAGACAAATAATTATTAATTCAATTGTTAGGTACGTCATTACAGCGCTTTGCGGCGAGACTTGTCCGTGTCCCAACGTCGTGATTGCGATTCTATTTTGGATTGGGTACACGAATTCAGCATTAAATCCATTGATCTATGCGTATTTTAATCGCGACTTTCGAGAAGCGTTTAAAAATACCCTGCAGTGCGCTTTCTGTTCGCTCTGTAGACGAGAACCATCGGATCTCGAAGCGCTGGATTTTCGTCGGCCATCCCTCAGGTACGATCTGGTCTGACAAATTAAGGTATGCATTTCATTTTATGGCATTTTTCTTTCAAAACTTTATTACATACAATGCTACTACGTATGTTACTCGATAAATTAAAGTTGCCCTTGATACATTCCAAATTAATTAAAGTAAGGTAGTTAATATTATATTTATAAAATTATAACTTTTTGACTTCGCTGCAATGGGATATTTTGGCATATTATAACTACGATATGTGACGTGTTGAAGAAGCTCCATTGCAATCAAAATTAAGTATGTTATTAGAATCTTCAAACCTCAAAAGAAATTTGTTGTGTCGATTATGATTAAAAAGATATTGATGATTGACATAGAATCTATTGTGTCAAAGTTGCGACTTATATGTATATAGACCATTATAGATCTATGTGAAATCTTTTTTGATCATAGTCTCAAACTCTTAAAGATTTTTCAAGGCGCTGAATACCAATCTGATGTCAAAGTTGATGAATTCAAAATGGTCAAATTTTTACTTTTGATATTGACTCCGTTATTTTGAATTTATCATCTTTGACATCAGATTGGTATTCACCGACCTGAAAAATCATTAAAAGTTTGAATAATGTAATCAAAAAACATTTCACAGAGATTCTCAATGACCTATGTAAGCCGCAACTTTGCGATGCTCTATATGTCTAGACTCTATGTCAATCATCAATAACCCTCCAACCATAATCGATAAAACAAATTTCTTTTAAGAGCTGAAAGTCCCAACAACGTACTTAATTTTGATTGTAATAAAACTTGTTCAACACTTCACATATCGTGTAGTTATAATATGCCAAAATACAATAAAGTAACTCTTTTTGCAACTATTTGCAAATTTTTCGAAATTATGACGTGATAGAGCAATTTGGCAAACGGGATCGTATTCAGCACCCCAAAAAACTATGGGGAACGATTATTCTCGTTCTTGTGCTCGAAAAAAAGTAATTTTTTGTTGAACAGTGTAATAGAAGAGTAAAGATAAAAAATGCAGGATAAGTTGAGTATAAGTTCGAATTTATTACAAAAACGTTATATATTCGCAGTTCTAAGAAACGATCTCGTTAAACTCATAAGTTAAACCTAATTTAATCCGCGTGGATGTATGGCGTCATGTATCTCCATTTTCATTCCCTGCGCCAATTACTCCATTAGTCTGTTCAATTACATGTACTGCGTATCTCGCACGAGCTGCATCCGCAATGTTGCGCGACGATGATTGAACTGACAACTATATGAGAATCAAAAGATACTAAACGGAATGATTACCTTTCCATTACACAACAAATGTTTTTGATGCGCTAGTTTTTGTTTGAAACATTACGTAATATTAAAACATGATAATTCTTTTACTTATAAATCTGTTTATTTGACTTGATTAATTTGGTATATTAGTATACTGTTTTAGATTGGAAATTTAGCTGTAAATAGACAAATAGACAAAAAATATTAAATTTCTTTATTATTATACCATATACGGTATAATACGTTACGATGTACATGAATCTTTTTACCAAGTTATATTGTTTTAATTTGTTCAGTTTTAGTATCGAATAAAGTAGAATAATTATACTTAATACTATTATTTTTTATGCTTATACAGAATTATTAAAAAGATATGGAATGCGCAAATGTTATTTATCCATTGCATACAAAATGGCCCACGTACAGTGCCATCTTGTATGTAGGATAAGTAAAAGCTAATAGCAAAAAGACTTACTAAAAGATTAGTTTATTTCAAGTTTTTTCAACACACACACAACTCACAATCAGTTATACATATATATTATCGAAATATTATCCAATCATTAATATCAAACAAATCCGTTTATAATGATTTTACCGAAGAAATAACTTTGAATTTGCTTCATTTTGTTTTCAGATACGACGATCGCACCAAGAGCATATACTCAGAAACATACATAAAGCACATTGATCGACGAAGATCAAGTGAGTTTGGCAGCAGTCTTTGAGACAAAACAATGTTCCCAAGGTTCTAAGCGATTGCAAGAAATACATGTCTCTGTATAGACAACACTCACATACGTATCATATATAAATGCGCGCGTGCGCCAATTTAAACATGATCATACATACGCACAAAATACACACACACACACACACACACACACACACACACACACACACACACACACGCATGCATACACATAATCCTGCCGAAACATTATCCTCCACCACTTTGCCAAATAAACGAAAACGAAGAGGATAGAGAAGAATTCACCGTTTTTTTTTTTTTTTTTTACGATGACTATAAACACGCGCGAATATACCGGATATATCTCGCATAAAGTTCGAGACACGCATGTATACATAGATTATGTCGTATTGCCAAAGTTAGATTTTTAAGCTTTCATAGCCAATGAAAAGTATGTCGTGCTTCGTGAGGATCAATAAAATCGTGCCTGTGGAGGAACGAAGGAGATTCCGACTGAACGACAAACTTTGCTGAACACTTTGCGAGAGAAGAGACGTACCGCTTTTGCGAATATTTGGTAGGATATCTGAACAGATATAACTTTGAAAAGCTACGATAGAGAGCCCACAGTCCTGTAAATCTCTTAATGTATTTTCTTTCAAGTCGAAGATGTAGCTTTTTTCCCTCTTCGATGGCTTCTTTTTTATCTGAATCTCGCGGTTTTACTGACAGAATTGCTTTTCCTTTATAATGCTATATTACGATGATTCCTGCAATATATATTTCCTGCAATAAATTTATTCTATTTTTGAGAAACAATCTGACTTGACTAGTTATGAAATATTTATATTTATATTACAGGACGTTTTATGATTAGATGTGTATATCAAGACAATAAAAATAATTCACTTTTATAAAAATATATGCATACACGCATAGTAAAATTGAAATGAGAATACGATTAATTCTATAACAACAATACTCATTTATAAATATAAAATAAGTAATGATATACATACATTTATTTAACTTAATTCAATGTATTATTTATTAATTCTCTATTTAAAATGATACATATTCACAATAATCCTATAAGTATATATTATTGTTTAAGTATCGTTTTTTGTGGTTAACGTATCGTTTCGAGCAAATTGTTAAATTAAACAAATATTACTATAGTTTTAAAATTAATAAAGTAAAAAAAAGTGTGTGTGAGAATTATATGTTATTAAAAGAGAAAAAGATAGATACGGAATGGTCCAGATACCGTTTCAATAAGAATTAGTTAATCCGACACTAGTCATATGAATACATATATGAAGATTTATTATGTTGAATCCATACGTCTCTCTTTAGATCGCGATCAAACGAATGAGATTATTTAATTATTTTTGTTTTGGGTATATAATAAGTTGTGGAATCCCCACGTTGAATTTTACCTTTGTAATTCCGGTCAAGTTCCAATCGGCTGGCATTATGCCATGTACGTCTCTCATAACTGAGATACTGATAATGTTGTATTTCAAGATTATAAAGGATAATGTTCTATTAGAATTGATCTATACACAATCCTGCAACTAAGATTTAAAAACATATTTTTAAGTAGCTAAATATTAATTTGTGAATTATGTCTTTAAAAATTTTAGTTGAGCAATGATTGCATCAACAGTTAAGTGCATAAACTGGTACTTGTGGTATACATGGATACATATATATTATAACATTACATTGTATTTTTATAACTTGTCGAAAAAGTATAATCTTTGCTAATTCAATTATTGCGTTACACTTTAGTTATAAATATCAAAAGTTGCTTTTAACCCAATTATAGCCATTGCAAACATGAAGTTTTTGCCAATTTATTTTACTGTTGATTTTATTAATATCTCATCGGCATTGATATTACGAAATTAACATGTTATAAATAATATAATTAAAAACTTTCTCAGGACTGTAATTGTTATGGATGAAATCTTTAAACTTTTGATTATTATTTTCTGCTATTACAGAAAAGGCTATGTAATTGGTATAACGACAAGTCACAACAACAGTATTGTCGAGAATATATTACACGAAAACGAATTATATCGTGACGTATTGTGAACGCAACTCGGCGATTTGAGCATCTAATTTTTATGTAGATAATATCAAGATTAATTCGTTCCAAATAATGTTTGTCATTGAACCAAACAGTGTTGAAAAAAACGCAACGTTGTGACATTTAGTTTTTACAAATATATAAGTAGGTATATGTACAATTGTACATGCTTTCTTTCTCGTTCTTATCGTGATAACTGTTACTTCCAATCGGAGAGAGAGAGAGAGCGGGGGAGGGAGAGAGGGAGTGAGAGATAGTTAATCAAGCGATAAACGAAGAAGAAAACGGTTGAAAGAACTCAACTTCCAGAATGGCAAAGTAGCGATTGTGAGCCTTTATTCGAGTTCAATGAGCATATGCGCATTTATTTATATCTTTTGTTTCTTAGTCGCGTTAATTGTTTTGAGCAAAAATCACATCAATAAGTAACAATATCTCAAGTCCCCGTGATATTCGTAACACCGATCTAGAATCTAGTCATTCAAATATATGTGTAGAATCGATAATAATACAATCTTCAGTAATTGTCGATTAACGTTGTATCTGTGTTTCGCGTCGATCGTCTGGTGACAGTGAAATATTAGCATTAACTTGCCGTTTCACACGTGTATAACAACACGCACGAATAATTACTGCAACATTGGATGATTGGCAATAGCGACGAATTATACAATGTTTTCGATCTTTAGTTGCAGTTACATATTTACAATCGAACGTGGCACAATTATATGTATGTATAATGCCACGCTAATTGTTTTGCCAATTTTATCGTCACAGTAATTGATTAAAAGAAAATATTTAGTATGTACACTATGTACAGTAAAGAGAAAATGCTCAATAATGTTGTTACTAATAATCTTCGGCTATCGTAAACTTAAGCAGTTTTAATTTTGATCAGAAATGATTAATCGCAATAATAACTTTAATTGGATTATTGAATTTGCTTGTTGAACATTGAAAACTATTGATTGTAATAATAAAATTTCAAATTTAGTTTTATACTTATTGTATAACTAACCAAAATGCTTTAGTTTTGTTTGTTACATTTTGTTATTTAAAAAATTCTTTTTGTTACTTAAATATCAAATATAATAATTGTAAAAAAGAAATATGGTTACTCATTTCTGATATCGATATTTACACAATCGCCTGTAAGAAACATACATATTTACTATTTCAGTTAAATAACGGGCAATATATGTCGCAACACTGACAAAAAATTTAATCAACGTAATTATCGTAATATAGTACAACAAAAATATCTGCAAGGCCGGCTACGCAAATTTTGTTTATCTTTATCTTCATTAATAGTTTGCTCGTAAAGAGCAATTATCATTGCGGAAAATGAATCTTCTCTTGCAAGAAAAGAGAACAGAGTCGATGCAACAACGTCACTTTTTCGTATAAATTGCTTGCTGTATTAATGTGATAGAATTTGTATACAGTTTTTATTTTAATTTATTCAATTTGAAATTTGTCTCTACGTCAATTTATGATTTCCTTTAAGTTATTGTATATTTTATATTAAACAATTAATAATTTAAAGCGTCATGTTATACACACATATGCAATTATTATCAAATAATTTTCAAATAATTTACATACTAATTTTATGCTTGTTCTCATAAAATATAGTACTTTCAAAAGGGAAGAGATAAATAATTAATAATTAATATAGAAAGTTTGTTTAGATCATTATATGTATATGATACTATTGTATATGTATGTACATTATTGCTTTTCTTCTGTGATAAAGATTAGGAAACTTGTCGAATTTTATTATTCATTATTGTACATACTTTGTAAATATGTACGTATATTATTTCGTATTCTTTCGTAAGAAAAAGAAAAATAATACTGAAAAGACTAGCTGTGCAATAATTATACTGAAAATGTATTGTTCTGTTTTGATAACTATTTCTTAGTTCTAAAGGCGTATTAACAATCAAATATAATGTATCGATCGTAAAACTTGTAAGCTATAGACAAACGATATAAGAAGAAATTAACGCATTTTGTTCTATTACCTTTTTATCTGTTATGTCGCAACGTGGTATCGCGCGCGCGGTTAACACAGTAATAATATCATCAATTTATTTGTTCGATTTCTTCGTATTATTTTTTGGATTTTTACTTCTGTTGGAAAAAAAAGACAATATAAGAAAAATGCAATCATTAAGCAATAAGGTAAATTCAGATTATGCCTGTTTATGTATAGGCCTAAAAAATCATTTATTATATTTGGAAGATAATTTATTTGCAAGGCATATTTTAATAATATTTTATCTAGGACATATCAACGCCACGTTGCGAGAAAATGTGCACAAATATTTTGTACGTATAAATAATAACGATTTCTCTCTTGCACATCTTGTAAAATATACGCATTACAGAAAAATTCCTAAGAAGCATGTTGAGTGAATCACAAATTAATTGTAAATCAAAAACCGTGTGTCTGTTAATTAAAAGTATGAATCAGCTTGAGAAACAGTTGTTTACTATTGTAAATTCATAAAATGTATATTTATATACTTATATTATAGGGGAGACAGGCGGCAAAGTCGTCACTACAATTACTCGAAATCTATATGTTGTGTGAACTCGCCATTAATATTGTAAACACTGCTTATAGTGCCCATGTGACCAACAGAGTTTAGTGAGATTATATATGCCATGTGATTTTTATTAAGGCAAACGTGTTTTCGGAGGTCAAAAGTAAAATTTTTTGCGCGTCAAAAATTTTTAATATTTTAAATATTATTTTCTCTCCGAATCTCGAGATAAGTGATTCTGAAGAGTAATGTATGCTGTGTGTGTGTGCGTGTGCGTGCGTGTGCGTGTGCGTGTGCGTGTGCGTGTGCGTGTGTGTGTGTGTGTGTGTGTGTGTGTGTGTGTGTGTGTGTGTGTG
>NW_020211443.1:173192-187130 GCF_003070985.1 Temnothorax curvispinosus | reverse complement strand
GTGTGTGTGTGTGTGTGTGTGTGTGTGTGTGTGTGTGTGTGTGTGTGAACACGAGGCCAGTAATATTTTTTTTATTTTCGTTGATTTCTAATATTTCATGAGCGATCAAACTTGAAATCTATGTCCGGAGCGAAGTCGTCACCAAGGCATATCATGGAGGCTTCGAACAAATATTAAAGTAAAAAAAGCAGCAGTGGTCGGATTCCGGCGAGAACTTGGATAATATGTGCTGCGTATGCTCAGAGATAACAGAGAATAGAGCTGACGAGAAACAGTGCATTTCGTGCGAGCGTAGGGCACATAAATGTGTGCGCTTTTCTTGTAATTATTTTTCGCCATTTTGTTTTTAATTAATATTTCCATTTTTCTATTAAAAAATAATTAATAAAATGTGTCCTATCATTTTTCATGATCGGAATTATGAATTTTCATTTAAAATCCTGTCCGAGAATGGAGTATGACGACTTTGTCCCGATAATTTTGACATTTCAATTTTTGCACCTTTGTCGTTTTTACTCTATACCAATTGAACAAAGCGACACGACGTAGACCAAAAATGTCCGTATAAATTTTGTAGCCAAGGGTTCACTCTTTATACAACGGTATACCACATTTTACTAAAATTATTTGTTTTGTTGTCAAAAAATCGGTATAAAAAATAGTGACGACTTCGCCCCGGTCTCCCCTACATTTATATTTCGAATAGAAGAACATTTCGTATATACGTGCGACACCAAATGCTTTTCTTCGACCTTTATTCTGTTCTTTTTTTAGTCATAATATCATCAATATTTACAATTTATTTAACATTGAAAATTGATATTAATTTTGTTTAAAAATTAATATATATTTACAATATATATTTTACAATATATATTTTACAATATATATGTGTTACAATATATATTTTTTTATTTTTAAAGTTTATTTAATAATATTATATACCTTTTTTGTATAGGTACATATTTGATATTTAATACATATTATTTGATTATATGTTTTTTATTTAATACATGCGCAAAAGTTGAAAAGTGGATTATATTATAAAAGATTTATTTTTATATATGTTATTTTCTTTTTTTCTTAATTTACACATTGCAATTATTAATAGAATGGATAAGGGTTCACGCACAATGAGAAAAATATGTAAGGAACAAAATTCTCCTTTATGTTTAATTCTTTATTTCTTATTTCTCTCATTGTGCATGAGTTTTAAAAATATGTATTATTTTTTTTCTTATATCACACACGCACACGCACAAGCACATACACACGCACACGCGCACACACACGCGCGCGCACGCATACATATGTACATATATTTTTCGATAGGAAACACCAGTATTATACCAGTATTATTATTATCGATGCGTTTGAGAATATATGTTCCTTTGCTTTTAATTTTCTTTCATGTCACACATAGGCTAGCGTTGGTTAAGGTATGAACAGACTTCAGATTTTCTTTGTAAATACATATAAAAACAAAGGTAGTAATATGATTATAATTAATTTTAAAGTTTTGGGTTTACATATATACTATTTATTTCTTGTAATCTCTCTTTGGTGAATTTTTCGTTATGAATATACGATGAATCTAACAGATTTAAATATTGACATACAATAATATGATAGTAATGCCAACATTAATGTAATATTAACATTTTGCAAGAAAACATCTGCGTTATTTCAAAGTCCAATATTGCAATGTGGTTTTATAAAATGAGTTTTATAGAAACCTATAATTTTATATGTAATATCTCGATATAAAATGGCTATAATTGAAATAATTTCAGTATTCACAATTCTTAATTGAATCATAAAAAAATTTATGCAAAAATTAATGCAATTTACGTTTTAAGTTTGTTTTAAGTTTTAACCGTATTAATAAATTCGATTTTTTCATTTCTCTTTTTAATTGCGTAAGTATAAGTAAGTAAGAGTTATACGCATCTATATTGAAATTATTATTATTAAAATATCTAAACGAAGGAAATATTTTGCTAATATAGCATATGTTATGTGTTATAGAAAAAAGTCGTTGCTTGCTTCACACAGAAAATCGGCAAATCAGTTTTCCCAAGAAAAGGTCGAACATAACGCGATTTCAGAAAACGGATATGCGCACAACGAATTACGCAACGTTTCTTTATTTAACAGTATGAAAAGTACGCACAATAACGTTAAAGATAAAACTAAAATTGCTAAATTGGTTGTCTAATATAACAATCGACGTTAATGAAACGAGAAGAGTTAGAGTGCCGATATGGATGAAATAAGATTACATGACAAAGATAAAAGCGTTCATTCCTCCTTACAAAGTTTTTCGCCCAAGAACTTTTGGACCAGTCATCCCCTTTTCATCTTTATGAGATTCTCGCGAGAGGTAAGACAAGTAAGTTTGGTAACTTGAAAAGTTTGTAGAAACAAAAGAGAAATGATGAAAGTGGAGGAAACATAAAAAGCCAAGTTACAGCATATACATTGCATATGCAGGACACATCCTTAGAGACAAGGACTATTCTCATTTCTATTTTATTTTTATTTCTTTCATCGGTATCACATTAAACAGAGATATATAAGGTAAAAGTATCAATGCCGGGACACTTAAGAGTAGGTAAATGTACCAATGCCTGGACACGTATGTCTGGATATCTTTAAAAAAATATAAATTTATGGAAATAAACGTTTGGATATTATAACTAAAGTTTCTAACTACAAGAAAAAATATTTTTATCTTTAATTTTAATTCGCGTTATACTTATAAATAATAAAGGTGTCCAGATATAGGTACATGTCTGGATTTTGGTACGTTTACCTTACATATATATATAGCGCATCCTTAAAAATTTTTATTTCAGCTTTAGCTTCCTGATCAATATACAGTTTATTTGTTTTTAATTATCTTAACTAACTTATCTGCTCTCTGTAAGAAGACAGATAATTTCCTAGCAAGCTAAAATAAACCGTTACGTGTTTTAACTCTCCTCAAATAATACTACAATGAACACTTCTATCAAAAGCTTTGAGTATGTAAAATGTTAAAACTTAAAACCCCTATCATTGTCAATCGATCAAGATAAAAATAAAAAAATATCATCAAATAATATGTATATTCTTTATTAAGTGGATTAAAATCTCGGCTCGAGATTTCCTCGAGGAAATCTTCCGTGCAAAAAATATAATTTTTTGTGTTTTGTTATTGATTTTAAAATTCATAAACTCAAAATTTCCCGTAAGTAATTAAAACAGTTGTTATTTTTAAATTGCTGTTAGTAAGATAATGTAAATTTGAAATATACAAACAATGATTTTCTCTACTATTGAAAAGAATAGAATGCCTAAAAACATCAGAAACATTAATAATATGTTTATTGCGCGTTAATGTTATTTCTCTATCTAATTCTCTCTTCTTTAGACACAGTTAGCAACCTTAATGTTGATCGTACATCTGTGCTAATTAGATGAAATATACAATGATGACATAACAATGCGGATATGCGAATGTAACAGCGTATCTTGCATAATATTATATCTTTTTGCTAACAATTTCCATTTTTTAATATAATTATTAACTTTTATATACTTATAATTCATATATTTATTAGCTTGTGTTTATTAAATCGTCTGTTCTTGTTTTTCTTTTTCGCGCGCGCGCGCGTGTGTGTGTGTGGTTGTGTATTCTCACTACATTTTTATCCCTTTCATTCTTGCTAATGTTGAAAAAGAGGAAAAGAACTATTTTAAAACAAGAAAAAGACACGGTGCTAATTTATACAATACATATTTTGTTACGGAGAACACAATGAAGAGTACTCGCAATTTCAATAAAAATATGGATTCTTTTGCAAAAGAGAGAAATTTAATTATCATACCAGTATAATAATTATAGCAAAAGGAATACTTTGAGCAGATTCTGCCATCAACGTTAATATAGCTGTAACTATAGCTATGAGATGTCTTATAGCTATAGCTATAGTATCTCTGAACCGAAATGCGAAAAACATCTCTCAGTTTTCTCTTGGCGACCAAGATTGTCGCGTTCCTATGTACAAGAAATCTCCAAATTCTTTGACCTGTTTTTAACAAAAATATCGCACAAATATGAAAGGTTTTCAACAAATTATATGTATATATATATCCAAGCTGTTAATACATAGTACATACAAATCGTAAGTTATCTTATTCTTCAATAAAGCTTAAGCAAACTTTATGAAAATAGAATTTTTAACCAACCTATTTAAGATATTGACATATATTGTGAGATAAATATACTAAATAAAAATTTTTCTTAAAAAAAATTGATTTAAAATTAATCAAACTTTATCAGAAAGAAACAAGAACTTGGAGACATCCTGTACGATGCGTGTTCGAAAAAAAGCGTAAGGAAATCATAAACAGCAGACAATCAACGGCACTGATAACAAACTTTTTTCTTACATAATGGCATCCGCTATGTGCACATGGTAAATATTGATTATAGTAATAATTACGGTACATTGCAATAAAAGCGAACTAATTGAAGTTCAACTGAATGTCTTGTGTACATACGGATATAAGTATACCTATATAATTTGCCACTGTACAGCAATATATTTAGAATTGTACGATTATGTCTAAAATGTTCAATTCTTCTTTTTCTTATAACTTATTCAATTAAAATCGGTTGAAATATAAAATGGTTTTTTCAATCCTGTTTTGATTTTTTTCTACAACTTCAACGTACTCGAACGATTTCTAGAAACTGTTTGGCGAATAACACGGCAAGCATTTTATTCGTCCAGCATTAGTAAGAAATTACAATTAACATTAATTTGAATTAATACAGAAAAATTAATACGTAAAAATTATAAAATTTACATTTCAATGAGAAAAAATTTTCACCGGGAAAAAATTTAACCTTCTGCAGAATATAAAATGATATTATGAATTAGATTTGCATTTTAATATTATTCATATTTTTTTCTTCTTTAGAGCATATATAATAGCTCATTAGATTTAATCGATGAGAAAAGAAGATTAATTTATTATTATAATACAAAGTATTTTAATAATATAGTTAGCAAAGTGAGCAGAATGACGTCAAATGACGTATTAATAACATCTTTAACGTCAACAATACATCATTAAGACGTGTTTAGATGTCATCCTGCTACCTAAAAATTATATTTTTCTTTTTTCAAAATTAGAAAATGCGTTCTATAAATCAAATTCTTGAATTTAACACTAGTAAATATTTGTGCTTTCAATATTATAATTGCATTCCGATTTATTATCACAAGTATTGTCTGTTGAAAGAATATATAATATTTTTTTTTATGTTTGTAAGAATTGCTACAGTCTCTTCATTACGTTCCTATCCATGGCACCCATGGCATTCTATCCATAGATTTGACAATATATTTACGATAAGTTTCTTATTGTTAGTCTTAACAAGCTCAGGATTAAATAATTATACAAATTTAAAAGTTACACTTTATCGCATTTGGCATGTAAACAAGGAATTAGATAATCGATCAAATTTTATGATGATATAATCATCTCGTGTAACAAAAACATCAATACGTTACAGAAACTATTTGTAACAATGCTTCTCTAAATATATGACAGTAGAAGCGATCTGGCGAGGCCGTTGCGCATTGCAGCAACTCTAACACAAACACTTCTGAACTACATATAGCTAATGCAGCAGTATAAGAGACGTCAACGATAATTCGGTGCGCAACTCCGCAAACTTTGTATGGTAACCACTGGGCACTGCATATAATGCGCTGGTTTGTTTTATTTTAAAAATATTTCAATTAATTAAATAATATACGTTAGCCGACAAATTTGCAAACAAATTGTAAATCTTAATTTCGCGGTTCTCTCGCTGCGCTTACTTCATTTGCAGCAGCTGTCATCGTATTTTGACAGTTATGTGTATTAAGGAGTTAATAGTTCAATAGTAATAGCATAATGTTAAAGTTAAATAGCGCGCGCGAAGCGCTGGTGTCTAGTATTATAAAATTCTTGTTAACATGTTAATATAAATTCTCTTATTAATATTTTGACGATAACCAGAAGAAAGCCTTGAAACAGCATAGAAAAGAAAAATAATTGAATGTGCCTCAATTATACAAGAAAATTTATATCTGATGGCGTATTACTTTATAACATCTTATCTCAATCGTGTTTATTTTACATATAACTAGACATCATTAAGTGAAGCAATAACTGAAGAGGTCGAACCGCAATTCCAGGAAGAATAAATCATTTGGGTTTTCCATTCCTATCTCGTTGAAGTTTAATTACCGCCGTTGTCGTTATTATAGTGGAATTTCTTTAGCAAAAATTGAAAACGAAAGACGTGTAATCATATATCATCATTGCAAGGCTTTACTAGAAACATCGACGAGTCGTTCTTTCATTAACAACATTTTTTCATCAGCAGCATGTATGTAGGTACATATACATACTTGATATTCTTTATCAAAGTTTACTCACTGTCCAATTAAGATTGCATTTAATAGCAAAACATAGTCAAACAAAACCGCATAATGAAATTTATATTAAAATGTGGTGTTATCAAATATTTTTTAATCAATTCTTATTTTTAAGATTTTTGTATTTTTATACATATATTTGTCATCAATTTATTATTATTTAATTGCTACTATTTAATAAGCATTCTCAAAGAACTTTCGGCATGAAAAACTAATGATATAATATTATATATACATATAAAGTATTAAAACAATATTTAAAATGTATAAAATTTTTCATCTTTGGCTAATAAAGTATAAAAATCATTGTTGTACATTTTAATTTGTGGCTTTTTGATGACAATTTGATGAAGTCAAACAATGTTTGCTGGTTTTTAACATTGCAGCAGAACGGTATCGTTCTGCAATACCATGTATCGATATATTGTAATGAACTTTAAATGACTGAGAAACACACACGTGTATTACATTATACATAATATATTATAACAATAATATATAAATTATTAAATTAAATAATTGTTAAAACTAAATACTTAATTTTATCAAATAGATTAACAAATGAGATAATTACATTAAGCATAAGGTAGTATGTATATGTCTGCCAAAGGGTCTAATTGTAAGTAACAATAACACCAATTATAATATAAAAACTAAATAACACTTCTAATATTAATAATATTACTAGACAATTAATAAAATTTTTCCTTTATATTTCATCAAATAACTGTATATCAACAATCGATAGGATACGTATCGTCACGAGATTCGAGTTATTCCATTGTCAATCAATGTATCTATAATATAATAGCTTGAATACCAAAAGTCGGTATAATCAAATTTAATATAGATAAAATACAAAATGTACAAATTACGCACAATCTAATCTAAGGAGAATAAGTAATATATAAAAATAAGACTAAAAATAAAAGTAATAACAAGAAACTCATACAGGTTTACTCTATAAATGGAATAAGATATACGTATATGTATACATATAAGAGCTGAAATATGTTTATGAAAGACAAATAATCCGATTTTCCTGTCGTTCAAGGAAAACTTTCTTTCTTCTTATGTCATCAAGAAAATTATCCAAGTATATATGAGAGTGTGCTTCTTCTTTTTTTTTATAATATTGTCAAAGATTGATTTACCATATTAAATCAATCTTTGACATTATTGAATTAACCATAAAATATTATATATCTAAGCCAATATCAATATCTATCGCATGAGAAACACCCGCGCAATTTGTCAAATATTTTATTTTAGTTCTTGGCAATTTCAGGTTATTTAGATAAATTCAAATTTCGCTATTGTCGAGAAATGATTACTGCACCAAAATAATCTTCATGTATATTATATATAGATATTTACAGCATCAAAAGTTGACTTGATCAAAATATATCGATATCGAGCTTTACATTTCGATGCCTTATTCTTTCTCACTGTCTTCTCACTTTTCAAATTCAGTAGATTTCAATGCTCAGCTTGGCTGGCAAAGTGAACAGATGGACGCGTATTTGTGCGTCAGAGCAGCTAAGGAGAATCAAGTGAGTAAGATAGAGTGAGAGTTTGAAAGTAGGCCTTCGCTGCTCAGTCAGTTGTCGACTACGTGCCCGAGCGATTGGTTGGCATAATGGTGAGTTTTCGAATATTGTTAACCGAATGACGCATTTTCTGTGACTGAAAAGATATAAAGTATTATTAAGCTCTATACGCAAATACATGTTACATGTTGTTGCATGTTGCTACCCGAATTGTTGTCCAACGCTACGTGCATCAATACGTTATGTGCAAAAACTGCCCAAAGTGTTCAAAGTGATTTATGCTGTAGAATTATTTCAAGTTAAAGCGCAATTTTTCACTAAAGTAAATGTCTTTTCTTGAAATTTAAATTTTGGATGATGCAGTTATTACGTTGCGACTTGTCGGTCTGTTAAACACGATAATACGATTCAACAACATTTGAATACTTAAGAATATTATGCGAAAACAGATATTTTACAACAAAAAAAAGGACCTACATTTTCGTAGATAATTGTTGCATCTCCTCTCGCCGATGCGATAAAATATCGCCAAGTAATATCACTCTAAAGTTTCATTAGAGTTATCTTCTTATATGAAGAAGAAAGCTATATTGCGATAGCCGTTGCACTATTACCGCTATTATTCCAATACTTTAAACGTTATTTAGATAAATATTAAATTATTAGAATCAGTAATACGATAGCATAAATATTTGAAATTACTTTTTATTCTCCGAAAAACCATACAATACTAAATGGTTTAATCATCCAATAATTTCTTGATAAAAGAAATTACATAGGTAAAGTAAAACATATGCATTTACCATATCATTCTATTGTGTATGTTAACATCCATTTCTAAGTTTATTAATAAATATTATGATCTTTTACAGCAAAAACCAGTAAACATTCTTTAACACTGCGCGACATCAGATTGTGAAAGTTAACTCTTTCCGGCTATGTTTTTGCTATACACTCGTTAAGCATATTTTTCGTCTGCATATAATGATCACTATACTGTATTTCTCATATAACCTGCACGATGGCATTTATTGTTTGTTGTGAGTGTGTATATATGTATGTGTTCTGATTCTTTAAATCTTTATAGTAGGTACTACATAATACATGAAATTATAAATAAAATTGTATCCTAATTTTTTACATAAATTACAAATAATCTAAAGTAAACTTTAGAAAAAAAAATTATGTTTTACGATGAACTAGAATGAGTAGCTCCATTATATTGTTATTACAATCTATATATTTCTGCAGAGAAGACTATTACATTTATAAATCTAGTATTTTAGAGAAAATCTAGTATTTTAGAGATCTGAAAAAGACACATCGAGAAAAGATTTATGTTCTTACATCGGTCACAAATTTCACTACTTCATATATCTGAATAAAGAATGAAGTGGATCGCGAGTATAATGTAGATGTTACGAAAGGATCAGGATTGTGAGAATTAACCAAGTTACTCTTTGACATCAATAATCTAGTCAAGGCTCCTTTTGCAACATTTGCTCATGAATATGAAAAACAACTTCGACATACATCTTGAACTCATTCTTCTTTACGTAATTGAGCAAGCAACGCTTATACATTATTGAAGTAAATGTTTTGCGCTTAAAATAAATAACATCTATAAAATAATTTCTTTGCGCATATTTAATTAATTTTTAGATCTGTAAGCATATTAAAAACACTCGCAAAATGATGTTATATTTATTGAAATTAAATAACAATTATTTTTATAATTATGATAATATTACTTAATATGTATCTTGAAACAAATCGTAAAATGTACATCAAGTTTCTAATAATTCGTTGCATATTTATAAAAAATTATGTATACTATATTATGTTTATATCAAATATGATTTAGATAGGTATCTAAAGTTAACAAAATTGTATACTTCTTAAAAATAATGATATATTTATCTTACTGTGATAAATGTGATTATAAAGATAATAATTTAGGCATATAAAATAAAAATATCAAATAAGTATCTAATTATAAAGATAATAGTACCAAAATATTTTGAAATAAATTTTTTAAATACATTTAATACGTAGTGTATTTAATATCAATTAATTTGTAAGACAAAAGAATAGATGTACTTATATTAATAAATAGATATATAAACTTATTATTAAGAAATATGTGGTTTAAAACGTTTAATTAATTTTAATTTAATTTTTTTTTTTTAACAAACTAAGTAATTTATTTACAAGCCAATATGTAGATACTTTTCTTGGTAATTAATCATACATATATCTTCTACGATTTTTTAATCTCCTTTTCTTATTAGAAAATTAACAACTTTTTCATTTATTTAATTTATATAGCAGCTAGAATAAAAATTTAGTGTTTCTTTCTCTCTCTCTCTCTCTCTCTTAATGTTTTTTGTTTATAATTTGTATAATTATTGTACTATTGTTTTCATAGATTGTGCTATTCTGTATGCTGATCGTCATCGGCTTATGTCATTGCAATGATCTTCCGTCAAGGACTGAAGTCGAGAGCTCAATCAACAGAACAATCGAGGAAGTCGAAAAATTGATTCATCAAAACGCCACTTTGCCACATCTTACTAGAAAAGAGATTATTGATATTCTTTTTAACATCACGTCCAAAGATCTCGAGACATACAAGAACAAAACGACAATCGAGGAAGCAAGAAATATCTACCAAAAAGCTTTGATGGTAGTCCTGCCTTATAACGCAGAAGACGCAAGAGAAAGCATGAAAGATTTATATACCAAACCGCCGATAGTTGAATTAATTGCGGATCCTACTATCAATCCAGAAAACTTGGAAGAGTGGAGAAACAAGAAACTACAGGCAAACGCACTTATAGAAGAAAAGCAGCATGATAAACAATCTCTTGAAAATTTTATAGTGACATATGCTCCAGAGAAAAACTTGCCGGAGGAAAACCCACTTGGTGCGGAAACGCGATATAAGAATCACAAAGAAACGTATTCGGAAGCACATTCGAACATATCTGTGAAAGAGACATTAAAGTTTGATTCACCAATGAAATTTAGCTTCAACTTGGAAAATCTACAAAAAGAACCAATCTTTACCAAAGAACCAGCAACTACCACTAGGCGACCAGTGTTTCAAGAGTCTTCATTAACCAAGAACGAAGAAGTCTACACAGTATATAGTACGAGTGCGACAACTATTCCCCCTGGAACAGTAAAGATAAAGAAAAATTTCTCAATGCTTAATTTGGAACCAGAAATGACGTCCCGTCCTTTAAAATATCATGAAAATATTTTATCTGTTGGCGAATGGCGGTATAATCCGCCAACGACACAAAGTACCACAACGTTAACAAAACTTCCAGATATGTTCTTTAAAAGAATTCACGACAAGCAATCGCCTTTTTCGACTACTACCTCACTAGAAAATATGGCTCCGTCTGCGCCGATTAGCAAAATTAATTACATTCCAGAGATAATTACAACATCCGAAAAGATACCAATCGTTAATGCTGAACAACCAGTTCCTATTTACGTAACACCAATGCCCTTCTCCTCTTCTTCTTCTCCTTCTTCTTCTGAGAAATTAAAATATAATTCCACTTACATTCTAAACTCCGGAGGTTTTCGCAGAATCACAACGAGAGAGAGAGAGAGAGAGACAACAACAACAACAACAACAACAACAACAACAATGCGTTCGGAAGTAATGGAACTACTTGCCTCGATTGGACTTCGACCGGAAAATGCTACGAATGTGGAAGACATATTTAAAAAGAACAAAGAAAGTCTGGAGATGAAATCTGAAATTTCTAATGGTAGCGGTTTAGTCTATACAACTTCTTCTGGTCTGTCAGCTGTTGTGCCTCACTCACCATCGATAACCGCTCAAAACACTTTCGAGAGTCCTGTCTCAGAGATCAGGAAAGGCATGAACAATTTAACACCTGACGTACAATTGTTCTTTCAACGATTTGGTTTGCAAACATCCAATCTAGTAACAACCACAATGTCCACGCTAAAGTCAACTATTAATACAAATTCTTATACCAATTTCAAGCCTTTACCAACATCTAAGATAAAAAACGAGGATATGAAAGAATTTTTAGCAAAATTCGGGCTTGGAGTCAGCGATAGCAGACAGAAAAAAGCCATGTCGGCATCAACGGAACGGCCATCGTTGATCGAAGCCGTTCCAGATAACATGAGGCAGATCCTGGAGAACATAGGCCTCATATCCCGCAAGACATCGAGAACGACACCAAAGATGGAGGATATAGAACCAACAAAGTCGACCAAGATTCACATATTCAAGCCTCACGAGGTCTATGTCAAGGACGAAGGGCAAAGAATGAAAATCAATCAACTTTTAGACAAAATCAGATTGGTCCAGGAAGGAAAAGCAAACGCAAAGGACGTGCGAAAAATAGCCGATGATCTGCTTACTACCACAAAAACTCTAAAGGATGGACCGGATCCGTTGAGTCTAGAAGAGATAATTAGAATTTACAACGAAGAGAGAGATGTAAAAAATGAAGTAAAAAGACAACAAAATCCGGAAGAAATTGTTGAAATCACCACCAATGGCGATCGAGCTCTCGCGAATGCCACGACGACGACGAAGACGGCGACGACAACGCCAAGCGGTATAAAAAAAATTATGATATCCATTTTGGGCACTTCGGAATTCTGGGTTGAACGCATTATTCGGGGTCTAGCGAGGATTAGACATGTTAACCAATATGGGAGAAAAGATTATGCAACCTCTCGATTAAATTGATTTATTTTAAAAGACGTCATTACTAAATACACTTTTATATTGTTGTACATTCACTCGGCATAATTTTCTCTGGCTATATTTTCTTTCGCTTCTACTATACCTACTTCTCGCTTTGTATTCCGTAACTGTCTGCGAATCCAAATCTAGATTACAAGGATAAGCGTAAAAGAAATCAATAAGTATTAAAATGGCATATATTAATTAACTAATTATTTAGTATAATAATATATTATTGTTTTATGAATTAATCATAGGAACACCGCGCCGTAGAAAATATAAGGTGAATTAGCAATTTTTGCAATTAAATTAATAATAAACCACATGCAATAGATAATCATGCAGGTTATATCATTGTTCGTATTCTAAATTAAACAAAGAATTGTGCATTAACAGCGAATCTGGAATAACTTGAATACTTTTGCAATTTCAATTACGCAATATTTAATTAATACATGTTGATAATTAAGTATATATTAATAAGATTTGAAGATGTATAATAAATTACACAAAAGAAGATTTTAAATCAATTATTACGGGTTCATTCGCGTTGAATAATATAATGGTAAATATTATTTACATAATCCGAACAAAATAAAATTGCGAAATCTCAGCTTTTACATCTAAATAAAACTGCAGACTAACACAACATGATAAATTTTGATATGTTTTGGCATGCAGTTTATCTAAACAATATTTCTCAAAAAGGATTTTTGCACGCAGACTTTTCCTTACGCGCATACGTTACTGTCAACTAGATATACAACTTTCATCCTGCGTGCTTGTCTCCGAAACAGTGCGCGTTGCATGTGATGTTGCATGTGAATGCTGGGTGCATGTGCTCGCACGCGAACCGGTTCGTAGCTCGATGTCATCATCATTCCTACCAATCACGCGATGGATAAGCGAATGAAATGTATAATCTACTTTACTCTTCTTCTGAATGGTAAAGATGGAATTCAAAGATGATTTCGTCTTCTACGAATATATGGATACACTACACGGAAAGAAAATGAAGTTGCTTCAATTAAACGTCAACGTCACGGGCTGCCACAAGCATTAAATAGTTTATTCAATTGGATATTATTTACATATTGGACCAAATATTTAAATTATTAAAACAATTATCTGACATTTCTTGTTCATTGTGTGTGTGTGT
>NW_020211443.1:127862-173182 GCF_003070985.1 Temnothorax curvispinosus | reverse complement strand
GTGTGTGTGTGTGTGTGTGTGTGTGTGTGTGTGTGTGTGTGTGCGTGCGCGTGTGCGTGTGCGTGTGTGTATGAGATACCCTTTATATTAGCTCTTATATACTTCATTCTTTTTAGCTTTGTCCAAATTTAATTTGTTGTATGTTTAATTTTTTTTTAAATTATTTTAATTTATATCTCAAGTTTGCATCAATAATTGCGGAATTTATTGTAATTTTATAATATTTACCACCGTTTTTAATCACTATGTGATCGTCGCATTTGTTACTATAGTGCATGAAAATTTTATTCACGAATATATATAACATAAAAAATGAATGAAATAAAATTGAACACCAATTCACTAAAGATCTTGTCGGCAGAATCTGTAGACGTTTCCTCAACAACGACAACGACTACAACCATGATCTCAGTAACTTCAGATTCCACGAAAGACGGTTCAAACTTCCGGGATGCGTTGACACCAGCTCCGGAGTCATCGACATCTGCAAGCACAAATCTAATGGCGCTGGAAGAATCCTTTGGTGGTACCACTCGTGCACCGGATCCTGTTCTACCAACTAAACGAAGAAACGGTCTATATTTTCTCGTAGACTGGAATACTTTCCTTGAGGTCGGCGATGAAGATAGCGAGAAAGTGAACCTCAGATTTGAGCCAAAAGTTGGCGATAGAACGAGATTTCTGCCAGTCAGCGTGCCGTAATTTACAAAAATATACTAATTTTAATACAAAATTATTTTTAAAAAACGTCAATTTAATCTACATATTCTAATATTTATCAATTTTACACATTAAAAATATTATACGTATGTAACATTATCTATATATACCTATTGTATATACGAAGGACGTTTAATAAGTAATGCAACACATTTTTTTCTCATTCAAGGTTTGTTTTGTTGCAGTTTTAAATACATCATATTTTTCCCCAATTATTTGGCTACAAAAATCCATTTTTCGAGATAATTTCCATTTAATTCTATAACCTTATACGCCACCTCGATATAAGGGCCTGTATGCCCTTACGATACCATCACTCTGATGGGTGAGGAACGACAATCCAACCTACAGCTTGGATTTTTTATCCTTTTGCCTCTTATCTCTTTGGTCCTCTAAAAAGATGCAATCTACGAGAAGAGATATGGCAATGACAAAAAAGTTATAGTTTAAGTAAAAAAGTGGCTGACAATGGCTGCGTTCGGACAGCGCGCTATTAGCATAATGCTATACCTATATACAACGTCATTTTATTTCTTTATTTTATACTGAAATTATTATAATGTAAATAATTATATTAGCTGATATAATTTAATTTCTTCTTATAGCTTCATGTTTAATTCAATTTTCTAAAAAATAAATCGGTTGAAACCGAATGTAATTGTCAAATGCATGTTATAGTACGATTATTAGAA
Source organism: Temnothorax curvispinosus (assembly GCF_003070985.1). NCBI lineage: Eukaryota > Metazoa > Arthropoda > Insecta > Hymenoptera > Formicidae > Temnothorax > Temnothorax curvispinosus. The sequence continues at coordinate 171,770 of NW_020211443.1, read as the reverse complement.
AGTATGGCATTATTTGTAACACGTAGTAATTTGTGTGTAACTTGACGGCATCGACCTGCGACATACATAAAAATATTTTTGCAAAGAAATTGGTAAATTGGAAAATACAATTAATTTAATTATATAATGTATAACAGCTGTTTATATTTTAACTTTAATAAAAATATAATGAATAAGAAATATAATAAATACTGCAAATATATAATCATGTAAATAAAGAAATCATGTAAATAAAAAAATAACACATAAATGTAATTAAATAAGAAATTTGAATAAATAGTTATGGAAAACATGATCTCCTTATATTAATTTCGCACAGAGGATATATAACATGTTCAACATAATAAGAATTTATTCTGTTTTTTAACAAAAATAAAGATAAAAGATAAGAGTATAAGAGATAAATTATTACAACTTAATTAAAATTAACATAATTAATTAATATTGACATATATTAACATAAATTATCTTATAATTAATATTAACATATTGTAATAAAAAAATTAATTACTATGTTTATATTCCACATTATTATATTAATATTAATTATTAATCTTGAACAATAAAGTGATAATATTATGTATGTTAAATATAAATATTGTATTTATACGTAGATATTATTTAGTTATAAAATAGATAAAAATTAAGAAAATTGCTATATTTTATTAATAAATTACTTAAAAATATTATAAAAAAAGATGGCAAATAATATTGTTATTAATTTAAACACGAAATTTCAGTCTTCAGCCGTTAATTTGGAGAAATTTATAAGTTAGATGTTGGCACACATCAATCAATGGCCCAATGTCAGCCCAATGAAAATCAAAATATTGTGAGTCGTACAATGTACAAATATTTACGCGACACTGGTCATGAGAATTTCACGCGTCACGAGAATTTCAGTTCAGTCTCAGTCTGTGTTCAGAATGTTACCGAGTAAAGATCTTGCTATATGTTTCCTTATTTTATGGATTTTCGTAAATAACGCAAAATGCCAGGATTTAAAAGAAATGTCTAAAACATTGGACGAAATGCTCGTCAATGGCAGATCATTTCGAAGACCCCGAGACTACGAAGATACATCAGTAATTTGGCAAAAGAATGAATTCGGTGCTGAAGCTGGAAATCGAGAAGGTAAGTTATTATATTTTCAAATAAATAAATTAAATTAAACTTAAAAAAAATTTAATATTGATGAATGCAAAAGTTAAGCACAATTCCTTTCTAATTTTTCTAAATCTTGTATAATAAAAGAGAAAAATTTGATTTGAACATAATTAAATCAGAATTGATCAAAATGTAATCAATACAGTTACTTTACTAATTAACTTTAATTAACTTTATCATAGCGGAAAAATTCTAAATTTATTTTGTATGCGTTTTTGTGTTTTTGTGCGTATAACTCTCGTAATATATAAAACACTTTAGTACAAAGGAAAAATCACGTGTCCTATTTCGTTATTAGAGTAAATCTTCAAGTTTTTCATATTGGCTATTTCTGAATAATGTGAAATAATTTAGAATAATCTGAGAGAGTCTTTCTATTTTCAGAAGTTGTTGTGACAAATATTTCATTGCATACACTTGGTGATATAACTGAAAAGATTGACATATCAATAAACAATTGGCAATTTTTGCAAACAGAAACAAGTTATTTTATTAATGCCGAAAATTCGACATTGCTTTTCTACAAGATTAATTTAGACGATTTGTCAATCGAACGTATTATAAGTATATCGACTGAGGGGCACATATTACAGTTTAAAGTTCTCCATTTCAATGTCGAAGCAACGTTTAATGAAAATCACGCAAGCAATTTAATGGCAATTCTACTTGTTGAATCCCAGTACGGTTATTTTCTATATTGGTATAAAATTTTTGGCAATACATACATGTTGTATTCAACATTGCCCGTACGGAAGCAAATTCAAGACATGGAATTCGTGCGAGAAGAAAATCAATATGAATTATTGCTACTCGACAATGATGATGCATATTTCAAAGGACAATCACTGATCGATGTTTATGGTTTCGATATTGATTATAATAATCATCGTATCGATATATGGTAATTCCTTTTACTCAATGCATGTTGCTTGCTTCACTCTTTGTAAAATATCATATTATATACATAAAATGTACTTTATAATTTTTAATCAAATTTTGCAAGGTTTTTATACAAGATTTATTAATGAGCTCTTTCATAAAAAAGAAAGACATTAAAGAACAAAGAAAATTTACAATAGCAAGCACTAATTATATATATTATATATTAAATTATTAAATAACATTTGTCACGCGTTAATACCTTTTTAACTTTTATGCTTGCAATTTTGATATCCCAAGTTTTCCAAAAAACCTTAGAAAAAGGTTCTAGTATTTCTGGTTCTTTTTTCCAAAAGAATCAAAAATCCCTTTTTCAATTACAATTTTATAATGCTGATATTTTAGACATATCTAACATACGTTATAAAGTCAGAGAGGGAGAGAGAGAGAGAGAGAGAGAGAGAGAGAGAGAGGGAGAGAGAGAATAATATAAATGTGTAAATACAATATTTGTACAGGTTTTGTCGGCGATTATTTCTTCCAAAAGTATTCAATGTTCAAGTTTGCCCAGTTTATGGACGCATTATATTGGCTTTTCAAGGAATCGATAACGTTGTTCTATATGAGTCGAAAAATGAAGATAAATTGTGCCAGTTTGAAAAATTAGAAGTTATCAAATCCAACAAACTCGCAAATTTTGCTTGCTTTGAAAGCGGTTATATTGAATACTTAGCAATTGGTGGAGAAGAACTGCGTTTATTTCACTTTTTTGAGAACAATTTTCAAGATAACGTTGAGACAAATCTGCATTTCGATAGTAAGACGATAAGACGATAATTTCTGGCACAAACATAAAACAAACAGAGATAAACAATTTATTTTACAGAAACAACCGAAATTTTATGGATAGTCACGATACCACTAAATACATATAGGGATGAATCTTTGTTACTAGTTCAATTTAACAATTTAACCGTAACCGCTTTGGCTTGGCACGGATCAAAGTTTAAGGTCGTGCCTTTATCTAATCAGATTTTAAATAACTTTGATCTGTCAAAAATTATCGTTATTCCAAAAGTCGGATTCGTGCATACAAACACGCTTGTACGTATAGACGTGACCTTAAAAGAATCAGCGCATCCTATTCATCATGAGACGGAAAGCGTGTTAAAAACACGAGTTTTGTTGGAAGTACGTTTGCACATTTCACTCACTTCTTGTGTATAACATTGCAAATGATAATACATTATCCAATAAGATTTTAATGTATGTTTAAATGTATGAAGTAAAACATTTCGTATATGTTTTGTATATTGTTTCGTTTATACATGTTTATATACATATATATAAACAAACAATAAATATATATATATATATATATATATATATATATATATTATAATTATTATTATTATTAATATATTATTATATGTAATGCATCGAAATAAATATACAAAATATAGGTATAGTAAAAGGTATAATATAAAATATAGTTTATGCATGTCTGAAACTATTTTTATAAAATTTTACATTACAAAATGAGGTATAAATTTTCAGGAAGTTTTTCGAAAACAGGAAGCCATCTTTGATGAGACTGAAGCACGGTTTAATCAAAGTTACTTTGAGAATCCTATAACAACAGGATTTTGGAATCTTTCGAAAGTAAATGTATCGAACGCTACAATCAAAACACATGTAAATTATGACGCTGTCAAAGTCGGCTCGATCAATTTAGAAATGAAAGATATATCGATAAACGTGACATCAAATTTAAAGAAATTAGAAGAATTAGAAACGGAGCTCGATCAAATTTTACCAAACTTGAAGAACGTGACTAATGCGACAAGAATTACCTTACCGTCAGATATCGAATTAACTGGAGATTTTCTGGTGAATGGTACTCTATATATGAAAAATATAGCTGCCGCTTTTATTAATAATGCATCAACTTCAATCATAGCGAACGGTATTACAAATCACGTCATTATCAACGGCCAGAAATCTTTTCCTTCAATCGACACCAATAATTTAACGATTCTCTCTTTAAATGGCATACCATTGGAAAAAATTGCGTTCGACTTTTCAATTAAAAATTACAGCGATGTAAACTTTTCAAAGTTAAAGCAATTAAAGATTGACGGACACTTAAATTTTTCCAAAATAAATAGTATTAAGTGGAAAAAGCTGATGCAAAGTATAGTTTGGAAAGATGACTCGACAATTATTTCTGGAGAGACAATTGTGGAAGGGGTAAGGCAATATAATCACAGAGAATTATAGTACAAAACACGCAATAAATCTTAATAACAAAACAAATTTTTTCTTATAAGAAAATAGAAAGTAATATTATATTCATGGTTACGCAAAGTTTTTGAAAATATGGTCTTGTGCGCGAAATTAGGATGCCTCTAATGCAATAATAAAAAAGAGTTTGTATTTTCTACTTCTTTTTCTTTTTACGAAAAATCGCCAGTTGTATCATTTTTATTTGACGTTTTACTTTTGACGTCTGTACTAAAAACTCATTATCTGCATAATGTTTTCTCGTTGATAAAAAATAATATTTTTCAACAGCTTGTCGCTGAAGAAGCTAATGTTAAAAATCTTAATGGTTTGCAATATCCAGAGAATTATGTTCTATTAAATGAGCAATTTTCTATCAACATCACGGGTAAAAAGTACTTTGGCAATCTGTCTACGACACATTTGCTGGACATCGAGGCAATAAACAAAATAGATATTGACGATTTCATTATTCTCAGCAGACATGAAGCTATTAATAAAGAAATTACTTTTGAAAATCTGGAAATTGATGGAATCTTTCAGGTAAGATTTTTAAACATACATATAAATATACATATTACAATTGGGTAAGCGTAAAAGATTGTTACAATTTTAGATCGATGGAAATATAACGGGTATTAACATGAGCAACGTAGAGAACCTGCTTAACGAAACCGATAGTCTTGTATCAGATGTTATTTTTGAAAATCTGACCGTTGTGGGAAATATTGTACTCAAAGATTCAATTAGTGCTAAAGTATGGTCGAATCTCGACGATTTCTTATTAAAAACTGAAAAAGATGCAGTAATTATTGGAAATAAAATATTCTGGAATGACGTCAACATAAAGTCTCACCCAATAATTAAATCTAGACGAATTAATGATCACTTTTTCTCGGAATTCGTAACAACATTAAGCACCAATCAACAGTTTCCTCGTAAGTATAATAATCAAAACTTATTAAAGCTTCTAAACATTATTCAATTGTAAATTGTCAAAATTAAATATCAAATGCTTTATCTATAATATATAATGAAGCTATCTATTATGAAAGACAAACTAAAGAATCGATTTTTTAAAAACACTTTTTGTTTTCTCTTTGTATGTAACATCAAAATAGAATTAAAAAGTAAAAGAAATATTATAATGTAATTGACAGCATATCTGAATCTTTTTGAAAATAGTTTTGAAAAATAATTATACGTAATATAATGAAATTGCCCTATTTTGCGTTATAAAAATTTTATTTCAACGATACCAATTTCAGATTTGACAAAGATATCAGCAAATGTCATGTTTGGTAATGTAACTCTTGGCACTATGAAAAAGTTGGAGGATTATGTAACACACGAACAGGCTATCGCTTCTGGTTGCTTAAACAAAATACTATTGTTTATTAAATCATCTGTTATCGACAATTTGTCTTTTGATACCATAAAGCAGACTATTTCGCAAACTACTTTCTTCGACAAAATAAATAAAACTTTTCAACAAGTGTATTTCGAGAATTTGACAATCTCGACATTACTGACTGATGAGGTCTTGCCGAACACAATCAATGGAATCAACTACACTGATTTGGCTAAACGCGTGTTAACACTCTCTACGCGGCAGAATTTGACAGGCGCTTTAAAAGTTGACAATTTGGAAACTGACATTTTAGATGCAGAAATTATCAACGGAATACCATTAAATACATGGAATCTATTATTCACGCACGCGAAATCACTTTACGATGACGTTTTCGACGGAAAGTCATCAATAACATCTCTACGAGTGACAGGGATAATAACGGCGTCTACGATTAATAACAATGACATTATTGACATTTACGAGGAAGATAATATGGCGACTGTTACTTTCAATAAGAACGTGTCGATCAAAAATTTGAGAATACGTGGCTTCATAAACAATTTGAACTTGTCTGAATTTATCGCTGATACAGTACAGAAAACCGATAGGAATATTACATTTATAGATCGCAAAATATTCAAAAATATCACATGCGAATTTTTAGAAGCGCAATTTATAAATGGACATTTTGTGAACGATAGCTTGGATCCAAATGAAAAACAGACACTAAGAGGACCAATTGTTATAAATGGTATGTTGCCTATATGTATATGTATGTATGTGTATAACAAAGTTGTGAAATTCTTTTATGTATTTTCTCAATTCATCTTTTTACCTTTATTATTATATTATTTTTTATTATTATATATTAATGACACTTGAAAATATATAAAATACAGTTATATTTTTCACGCGCGCGCGCGTGTGTGTGTGTGTTCTTTATATTATTGCTATCGTGATTTATTACATCATTATCAAATGGTTAAATCTAATTGTAAGTTTATTATAGACCAGGCTGATTATAATTATCTATATTTTCTAATATTTTACCTATAATATTGTTTACTTATATGTTTCTCTTTCTAATATTTTTATATTTACTTTTTTATTTTTATTGTTAGTAATAGAAATTAATTTTTGTCTTTTTTTTTAGGTTCGGTCACGGTTTTCAAAAATTTCAATACAACTGGCAAGATTGGAAATTCTGTATTCTTAAACGATTTCACGGATAGATTTAAGACACTTGAGGATAGCTCTTATGTTCTTCGCGGTAATTTTTACTTTACTGAAACTGCCTCCGTAACAAAACTGAACGTAAGTGGATCAATTCAAGGATCAAAGTTGGACAGTTTCCTCGAGACAACAATCTTTAAGAATGACGCAAATGTTACAATATCTGGATTGAAATTATTTAAAAATTCAGTTAAATTTAATGGTGCATTTAACATCGATGGCAGCTTGAACGATTTAGATTTACATAGATTTCACGAAAATGTTGTTTGTATCGATAAACCTTTTTCAATTGATACCAAAGTCATGTTCCGAAAAGATGTTCATCTACAAAAAAGTCTCATAGTAAAGACAAAATTACAAGCAATCACCATTATGGGAGTTGATATAAAAGATTTGCAGGAGAATGTTATCGACCTTAATAAGCCCAAATATTTTCCAGGTAATTATTTTTTATTCTTTACGGATAATGGAAGAAATGTATATGTATATAGGGGAACCCGGGGCATAAAGCTAATGTTTAAACAAGTTTAAAACATATTAAAAATAAATAAATAAACTTGATGTTGCACTAAAATATTCTTTGAAATATCCACTATAAGAAAAACACAAGTTTTACCGCGAAAGAATAATTTAAAGAGACGAAATTATTGTTTTATTGAAAGCGTGAGTTTTATTATGCATTTTATGCGAGGCATAATAGGATATCTCACAAAACTTATTTATTAATGTTCAAAACTTCTTAAAAATAATTTATTAGAACACGCAATTGTTTATTAATAACTAATAACACTTTTCTTATTACAGTATATGTATACATTTTTCTTATTAAAATATAAATAAAAATCAAAATTTGATATAATAATCTTTGGCATCAATATTGCGCAACATAACAGGTATTTACTGACAGCGTATGGAAAAAAAATAAAACAATTTAAAAACACGAGGCATTATGCCCCGTTATAGCCCGACATGTATAAGTTTACTTCGGGTAATATAAATCATCACGGATAATCGATATTTACACAACTAGTTTACTAAATTAACAAGAAAAGACTGAAGTTTAGTAACGTAAATGTACTTGTAGTAATGTAGTAATAAAACGTAGAATTTTATTATTGTTTACTTATGCAAATGTACATCAAAGAAACTGCAACTCACATTGTCAGTCGCGGAGAGCACAGCGAACGCATTAAACAATTTGCATCTTTTAGCTAAAAATCACATGAAAATTGATAACAGCACGCGGTTAGAGACGTCTAAATATAATAATTTCCAAACATTTTATTACATGGCAGCATCTCTGGTAAAAAGGTATCGACCATATTCCGCATTATGCCCTAGGTTCCCCTAAAACCGGTTCTACATTGGTCGTATCGTAGCGCATAAATCGTAAGAAATTGACCAATCACAGTTGATTATTCTCCTTAAATTCGACTGTAATTGGTCAATTTCTTACGAATTATGTTACGATACGACCAATGTAGAACCGAGGTAAGATAGATAATAACGGGGCTTCTTAAGAGTTCATAAGTAGTACACATAGAATATTGACTATTTTTATAACAATTATACAATTTTGTCGCGTAATAAAGAATATTTTTTATTTCAGCACGATGGACATTCGACAATGTAACTTTTCAGACAAACATAAAAATTATGCAGGTCAATGATTTACAAATGGATCTGTTGATTTTGTTAAATACGCAACAGTTTATCATGGCTGATAAACTTAATTGTACTAATATTATTGTTCGAAACATTCAGATATCAGGACGTATTAACACCTACTATATAGAAGATATCTATGCAGACACTTTTATGGTATAATAAAAATAAAATTAAAATAAAACTTATATTGTTTAGAGGATGCGTTTTTAGCTAATAAATAATGTTGATGATGGTGAAGATATTCCGATATATGTATTATAAAGTAACATAGATTATTTAGCTGTACTTCAGTCTTTTTTTCTTCAACATTTACTGTATATATTACAATTTTCTGTTCTATTCTATTTATTCAAACGCATAATTCATGTCAAAATTAATACTGCACAATTAAAATTTTAAAATTAATAGTATTTAATTTTATAGGTATATGGTAATCAGAATATTACGGGATGCATAAAAATACGAGGAAATGTTTATGCATATCATGACTTTAACGCTCATCTGATCAATAATTTTAACCCTACGAAAATTGTTTCTTTAACTGCAATCGATACTCTAACGGGTAAGAAGCTAATGAAAGTATATACACTATCGCTCAAAAGTATTTGCCACCTTAAAGAAATTTGATTAGAAATAAGTTTATTCATTTTAATGAAAAAATCAATAAATTGCTACATGTCTTTATTACATAGGTAGTTACATGCTATTTAAACAATGTTAAACAATGAAAAAAAAATTAGAATTTTTCTATTTTTTCTGGGATAGTGAATACTTTTCGGGCGTTAGTGTAAATGAAACAGGATGAGTTTTAAACAATATATTATAAAATTTTCACGTGCCATCTAAGCGTTTAGTATATGTATACAATACATTGCATCTTTCTTAATTCTATAATGCATATCGCCCGCGCGATTTTTCGCTCAAAACGAGAATACGCTATTATCCCTCATTCAAATAAGCACTCTAACAATGACAATTAATTTAAATAATATACTTGCATAATTTTTGTTTAGGAAACTTTATGTTCAAAACTCCAGTTGTTCTCAATAAAAGTCTTAGAATTTTGGGTCTTCTGAACAGAATAAGTCCAATTAATTGGCAAGGAGTAGCAATAAAGACAACAAATGAAGCAAAACAGATTATATCTGGAAAGTGGAGAGTGTATGGAAATGTCTACTTTGAAGCACACGTCGATGGAAATGAGTTTTTGAATAAAGTTAATGTCATCGACATATCATTGACTTCAGCAAGAGAACATCCTGAAATAGATCACGTTATTGAGGAAGCATACGTAAGAAAATTGTAGTACTAGTGTAATAGTTAATAAAATAAATATATATTGATTTTCTTGCAATTATAATAACACCTTCTTTACTTGTGAGTATGCTTTGTATAAAAAAACCACTGCTCTCGCTTGCTTATGTTACAAATATAACTTTATTCTTTGCAGGAGGATTTAAATAACGTGTGTGCATTGCACTTAGATATGCTCAAATGCAATGCTGTAAACCAGATATATAAATTCCATGCGTTTGATTATCTAAAAATCCAAGAATTCGAAGGAGATATTCATGATATCCGTAATGTCGAAGTAAATGATGTGGATTATATATTAGTAAATTATAACATTTGCCATACAACACTTCTATCGTATACTCAAACTGATTTTCAAGTGATCGATAAAGTGTCCAATTTTGGATTAATTGATCAATGGATGTTTTTTAAATCGAATCACGTTTTATATTTGCTTACCATCGCAAAACGCTCCTGCGGTAGAAGCCTTAACAATATATGGAAATTGGAAAATAATAGATTAATGGTATGTTGATTGCAATGCATAGGCACACACGTAAACGGAAAGTGATGCACGTTAAAATTTATATATTTATAAGTAAAAAATTCAAAGTTTTGTTTTTCTCAATTAAACAAACATATAAAGAAACATTTATAACATAAGTAGTTTTTGCTTAAAACAAGTTCGGCTAATTTTGTTTTATTATTATTTTTTCTCTTACAGCATGTATTAGAACTTGGTAATGCCACAGACATGAATTTGTATCAAGATGAATTTGTAGCAATAATTCGAGAAAATTTTGAAGCAAAATCTGAAAATGTTACACAGCCGGATGTATTAAAAGCTCTCATCTCGTCGAAAAATGAGGAATTAAATTTTGTTTCAAATAGCAATCTTATTGTGCTAGCCAACCAACCCTTAACTTATGAACTGCAAGAAAGATCTTTAAACGGCACTCGTATAAAAAATTGTCTCGGTTGTGGCAGCCTATTGACTTTCAAAGTAGGTATTTATGGAAAAGAAGAGTACATCCACTACGATGAAGAAATCAGCCAAGATTATATATATGTGAGTTGAAAAGAGTTTTCATTTATGTCTTATTACTTATTATTACGTAGCTAGTTTTATAACTCGACAATTGCTATTTATTACAAAAGAATAACGTTACATAGAAATACGTATTTCCTTTCCACGAAACATAAACTTGTGCTATTCTGTGCGTAGTGTGTTGTGATATAATCTTGTCATAATATGTTGATCATTTTATTTTACCTAGCTATGCAAAAATGATATTTCACAAACAAGGATCTTGCAGACTATAAAAGCACGTCGACCAAAATCACTTTTAATTCTAAATTTTGGTGGATCTGTCGAAACATTGCTTGTTTTCGTAGAAAATAATGATATTATTCAGGTTTACGAATATACAGGTAAATTTATATTACAGAATTAACAGAAAGTAAAAGAGATTAAAGAAAAAAGATATTTATTGTAATTATAAATTAATATGTTACATTTTGCAAAATTATTTTTTAGGTATTGAGGGTTTTGTGCATCGAAATATGATACAAATAAAAATTGATAAGTTATACAACTTTAAAGTAAGGAAATACAACAATTTAGAAAAAAGACACTGTTTAGCTGTAGTTCACAAAAATCGATTAACAATTTTAGAAGCAAAAATGTATGGCGAAAAATTAGATTTGAGAACATTAGCTATGGATTCTTGTTATACGAATGCGTGCTAAATATATTAAAAATATAATTATATATATATATATATATATATATATATATATAAAATTCTATTGTATAACATAAAAAATTTCTATTGTTAAGAATTGATAAAAATTGGCACATAGCATAAAAAAATGTAGTTTAATATATTAAACCAGATTAAGGGGCTTCCCTAGTGTGACAGGGCCTAAAATAAATGATTTTTAAAAGGAAAACGACAAAGCCAATTGATGAACAACTTTTCCCACATATTTTACTATATTTCAAGAGTGCATACAAATTTTTTCAAAATTTTATATCTGTTATTAAGCCCGTGCCAGCCATTTTTTTGGAGCGCCGCGAAAAAAACGGTGACGTCGATTGCAGCCGTTGTAGTTATCTGAAACAAAAAAGCAAAAGGATTCTTAATCTACTTAAGTGTGGCTATCGTCTGAACTAGAATCATGAAAAAATATTTAAAATTTTAAAAATTATAGCAATTATAATTATTTTCGTCTTTTTTAGCAGACGTTTTTTAGCTATAATTTTTTAAATTTTCAATATTTTTTCATGATTCTAGTTCAGACAATAGCCACACTCAAGTAGATTAAAAATCCTTTTGCTTTTTTGTTTCAGATAACTACAATGGCTGCACGCGTGCGGTCACTGTTTTTTCGCGGCGCTCCAAAAAAATGGCTGGCACGGGCTTTAATAACAGATATAAAATTTTGAAAAAATTTGTATGCACTCTTAAAATATAGTAAAATATGTAGGAAAAGTTGTTCATCACGTGGCTTTGTCGTTTTCTTTTTTAAAATCATTCATTTTTAGGCCCTGTCACACTAGGGAAGCCTCTTAAATTGTTATGTTGATTAATGTATGAATTTTGGGTGTATATACATATATTTCTTCATATAAGTATGAAGACGTGTTGCATATTTCAATCGTTATATATTATTCTAAATTATTATAAATGTTTATACTTATATGAAAAGACCCGTGTGCTAAACACACATTCCTACTGCTTACAATAAATAATTATTATACTTGTTAAAAAATTTTTTAATTTATTATGTAATTTGATTTGAATTATTAAAATAATAATTTCATTAAAAGCTGTATTATATTGTACATAAAGAGCGAACTTCTTTATGTTAATAATAAAAACATTAATTAAGTCTGGCGCCTAGTGTCATCAATTTCCCATTACGTGCAACGTATTGATTTTTTGGTGCTTGCTAATCAGTTTTAATTAATATATGTTATCCTGCTTACATTCTATTTTATAAATCCCAATAATGTCTAGTTTCATCTATTTTCAATAAATAGACTAGAAGTGATATAAATATTCCAAATGCTTGTTAGTAGTAAAATTGTATACCCTTCTTTTCTTAATGCCTAATGACAATCAAACATATTGTATATCGCAATAGCAAATTCAAACAATGTGGAATTATTTATTATATCATAAAGAATAATCAAAAAACATTATATTTGATAACACGATTGTTCTCATTACACGGCATAATTTATACTTAACAATTTATATACGATAAGATAAAAATTGTTTTATAAGTAATAGACTTTTTGCAAGAAACATTCTTAGCCCACAAATTGATTTCAATTTGATTACAAATTTGTTGACAAATAAAAGCTATACATATAATAATAAGTCCATAAATTAATCTACTGCATAATGCGCGGGTATACATACATATACCTGTATATACCTATATTTAATTTAAAGATATTTGGTAAAGAAAACTTTTTTTATACACCATTTATGTAAGGAATGTGACTCGCGACCTGCTGACCTAGAGACACTACGACTTGCTCCAAGTATAATGTAGGCTTAGGTTAATGTGCTTCCTTTCGGATTCAAAATGGTGCCAATGATATACGTTATAGGTATCGCATACACTGATATTCGCACAAAATTAATAACGTTAACAAAAAAGAAGGGGTATTCTAAAATATACATTAAAAAATATCTAATATATATACATATATATATACTAATCTCTGCATCTTAATATATGTATTTCGTCTGTTCGATTCGAAAAATCGAATCAGCAAGCTGCGAGCTACGAGCTACGAGCTATACTAGAGTCCCTGAAATACAGAGACAGACATTAGATATCAGACATCAGACTCTGTATTCTAGGGACTCTACGAGCTACGAGCATAGAGATATAAGAATAGAGTGCGCGAGCGAGCTGAAAAAGCGATATAGGAATAGAAAGAGAAAGCTGCGCAGAATAGAAAGAGAAAGCTGCGCATGGGCCCCTTCTGTCTTTGTTTCGCATGCACGCGTAGACAAAGACAGAAAGGGCCTATATGCAGCGTTCTTTTTCTATTCCTATATCGCAGCCTCTTACGTGCTAGCATATGACTCGCGCACTCTATTCTTATATCTCTATGACTACGAGCTACGAGCACACGAGAGAGATTCCGGCGCGGCGCGCGCCGTCGCGCGTCGCCTTGACGATGATGACGACGTCGACGTCGACGTCGACGTCGTTTTGACGTCGGCGCAGTGCGTCGTCGCGTAACCAGAGCCGCTGCGTCGCTTCGGGTCGACGATCTATCCGATGGCAAGCCAGTGTTCCGACTTTTCTCGGCTTTTGCATCGCGTGTGCCGCTTCCGTCCCGACGCCGACGCCGTCGCCGCCGTCGTCGTCGTCGTCGTCGTCGTCGCGTCATCGCGTCATCATTCTCACGATTCCATCCGATCGTTAATATCAGTATTGTTTGATCGCGTAAATCTTGCGTACAGCAGCAGAGTTTGTCGTGTCAAATTTATACGTTAACCAAACGTTGCTCCAAAACGCACCGTTCGAACCCTTCAGTTCGCTGACGACGCGCGACGTCGTCGGGCGACACCCAGAGATGCCCAATGTTGATCTTATGAACGCCATGGCATAAGAAGCCACAGGGACATGTGCCTTTTTGCTTCCTATTGATCGGCGCGTTCCAACCGGCGCGACCATATTTCGCGGGCTGCAAAAGATCTGGTAAGGGCTCACGATTCCTATTCTTTCTCGGTTCTTTTCGAAACAGTCGTTTATTTCGCCGACAGGTATTGCCTACTGTGTGGAATTTAATATTTTATAAAAATAAATTAATGGCGACCTCTAAAGTGTACTATGAAAACAAAATCTCTCTTTTATATTTACACACACACACACACACACACACACACGCGCGCGCGCGCGCGCGCGCGCGCGCATATTTTACATTACAATTATCTTTACTTTAGTAAGGTGCTTAATAAGGTATGTTTTATTCAGCGAGAAAATATTGATGATACGTAATGTTGTTCATTTAAAAATATGCATAAAATGCAATATATATTGGTATCATAATAGAAGTACTTAATCTAATTTTAATTATTAGTAGCAGCTCTTATTATAATATATCTTATTTTTCATACTGTAATAATGATGCTTGCTATTATTACGACAATAAAATTTTATTTTAAAAGTGTATAAATATATATTATTTAGACACTAACTTAATGTGCAAGTAATGTTATAATCTAGAAAATTACCAGGTATCTTAGCGAGTATTGATGCGCAGTATCAACATAGTATAGGTATATGCCGGTAGCCACGCTGCATATGCATCTGCAAAAGAGATAAGGCCAGCAGGAGAGAAATACGCGCTCTTCCGTTTATTATAATTTTTACCGTCATATTTCTATGAGATCACGCTCACACAGTTAAACACAAATATCAAATGCGGCAGTACTACGCATTTATAACAATACTGTTGTGAGATATTCAACACATGCATATTACTTTTCACAAAAATAACGTAACATGTGAAACAATAAGCGCGGGCCTCTATTACTTTCCTCGTGGACAGCTGCTGTTTCCAGAAATGATAACCTGAATACAAGAAGAAAATCATGTAGTAGTCTATGTACATGATACAGCTGCTACTATCATAGTTTGTAGTCATAACGAATTTAACGAATAGTCATTGTACGATATGTATTCGCAATCAAGAGCTTCATAACCCGTTGATTTACAAAAAAAATATACGTTACTATGTCAGCATACTAAATATTTAGAAACGATCTTTATACAGAATGCCGTATAAACTTTCCAGTGGTCCTGTCTGTCTAGTCTCTTCTCGCTTTTACGCGAACTATTTTCGGCATCGCGTATACCGATGCAGCGATACATCGCAAGGCTAAACTCACATTTTATCACGTTGCCTTACTCGATATAGATCTTATTCTTTTTTGTCATCGTATAAATGTATTTTGTCGCGAATATCTCTTTCAGAAACACATTCACACACAAAAGAGAGACAGTGAGAGAGAGGGAGTTTACAAACAACTAATATTATTTCATTATGTACATTATATACCTACACCTATATAATGTACATACAATAAATCCCAATTTTCTAGAAAACTGTATCCGGACAGCTAAAAGGAATATTCACCGACTGAACTATTTATTGTTTGCAGAGAAGATGAAAAAGAATAGCATAGAGATTATAAGGAATAGATTGTCAGAAGTAAAAATTATCTATTTTTAACGTAGCTATAATATTTCCTTACAGATTATTATCATCATTACACATTAACAAAGACAATTATATATAATTATTAAAAATTCAACTATTTATTCCATCTTAGCCTAGATAAATTAAAATCGCTTAAATATATCTTGATGACTGCGATAAGAATCCGAACTTTTTCTTAAACGATCCGCTAGCAGGAACAAGAATGAGTCAATAGCCATTGGGGCGATAAAGCACTGCCTTCTAATCAATGTCCGTTAATGAAATGCACGATAAAATCGATAGCTCTGCATCTACATTCACATCAACGAGAGCAAAGAGAGCCATGTGGGTTATCGACCACAGCTGTCAGCTCCCTGTACCCATACAGTGTACACCCTTAAAGCTCCCCTCACACGAGATCTCGCCGGTTGAGAACAATTGGTACAGCCACTGACAATCCCCATGAAGCATTTCTCTAGTGTGAATAATTGTACAATTTTTTCGCAAATTCTCGACGTGATTTATTGAATACATATACACGTAGTGCCATTGCAGATAAATGATAATTATTTATAATTATTTAAAAATGGGCTGATGCAGAGATTAAGATTTACTGACAAGATATAAAATATATAGCAACAATAATGCTTTGATGCAATAGTACACTGAGAAAGAAGATATTTAGATCCAAAAAAATATTTATTTAGATTGTGGCCAAAAGATTATTTACTTAATATAATACACATATTTATTTAGAATTAAATATTTTATATAGTTATACATTGTAATTTTTTTATGACAAAATGTAATAAAAACTGTAAATATAATTGTTTAAAAAATTATAAGATATTACGATGATTATTATAGGTATTATACCAAATATTAGAAAAACAATGGACGCACTTTTAGCATAGATCACAGTAATATTAATACATACATAGAAGTTGACTTTAGTATTCTATTGAAAGGTTAAGGTCGACGTTATTTAGGTTTGTGATTCATTCATAGTAGTATCGATTGCAGCCTATTCGCGTGACTGAAGTCTCTTATATGATTTCCTTACATAAACCCTGTGTGTACGAGCCCTAAGGACAAATCTTAACACAATGCTTCAAGTGTTTCATTTATAAATGAGTCAGAGAAGAGTGGTGTCTATCAAAAGATTTGTACACTCATGGCATCATGGCATGTGCGTTAGAAACTTATAAGTCGTGGACGACATAAAAACGGCATATTAACGTAATTTCTTTAAAAAAAGAATGATATACATTTTAAAATAAATCGAGCATGTATTTTTAACCTTTTCTCGGTCATAATTATTACGAACACAACGAGACAAAAGAAACTACCAAAGTGATCATGTATGACAGATTCGTGCATATTGGTTGATATATGGCTAAAACCATGTTTCAACGCATTATTACAGAAATGTCCAACTCTTATAAAAGCTTTTTTTTAGACTTTAAAACAAAACTTTTATTCAAGAGTTAATCATAAAGATATTTAAAGTATGATTTTAAATAATTACAAAGTTATGTAATTAAGTGTTACTGACAGAAAGTTAATTCTAAATAGCCGAAAAGATTTATATAAACAAAAGTACGGACAATCTGAGACACACATAACAATATGCATGTAGTTACATAATTAAATACTAGTAATAATTGATTTTTACCATTGTTTAATATTGTCATCATTATCATCATTGCATAAGCATAACGATATGAGATATGAGATGCGAATGTCATCTTTATACGAATCATAAATTACAACTGCAGACACAGTACAGTAACTCGGAAATTGGTAGCAATTGACAACAATTAAGGCCAAAAGTCGGAACTGTCGTGATTTTATATCGTGTCAGTAATACACAATGACAAACAATGTTATCAAACTTTGAGTTTAAAATAATGTGCAATATGATTGATGCGGTTTTGGAAACAACATGCATTTCTCGTAACAATATACGCCTATCAAACAACGCAAGTATACACAAACTCTGTAATAAAATAAAATAAAAAATATATATATGTATGTATTTTGTTGCAAGGTAGTAAGACGAATAATGTCAGTGGTAGAGTTTTTGGACAGATGTTTAGTCCACGGCGCAAGGGTCCAGTCCCCCTATGGAGAGTTATGCCGAGAACTACCCTCCACTGATGATTACGGCATATGAGTGCTGCATCGGCAGTACCCACGACAATAGTCCCACTATTGCTACCTCTAGCCCTTCTGAGCTTAAAGGACACGTGACATGTGCTCGCTTAGGAACAAACGCGCGCACACACACACACACACGCGCGCGCGCGCGCTTAATGCACGTGCCATGTTCTAAGCAAAATTTGTCAGACTCCCTTGGCCTGTCTCAGTGTTCGGTTTATTACATGGACGCCTCAAGTGAATGAAAATTCATAGAAAAAAAATGAATACTGCACCAGTTCCAAAGCTGTGTTAAAATTCGTATATGTGATTTTATTCATAAAACATAATCTTGTGTCACCAGAAGTAATTCCACGTAATAAGTAAAATTAGTAATGAGTGTTATTAAAATAATAAATGTTATGTTTGTGACATGCAGATTCGGACTCACATATTTAAGTTACCGGAAATTGTTGAATTAAACACAATTTACTGCTTACGGACGGTGCGTGTTAATTCAGTTGTAAAACAAATTGTGACTTTATTTTTGTGCAATGTTTGCATCCGTATAAAAATATACAAAGTACAACAAGATGGATACTCAAAGGTATAATTTGTTATTAAAGATATAGTAGTGCTATAATTATCTGATTATTTAAGAAGTTTATATATGAAGTCAAAAATGTTAATAGACTGATAAAGAGCGCTTATGAAAAAATATGTATTGCTTAAAATTTTATGTTCAACAATATATTTCAAAAAGAATCCTATCAGTTTCGAACAGTTGTGATATGTCTCTTGTGAGAAATGCTCAACCTTTGAAGCTTGAACATTTCAAAAAAGCAGACAATGCATAAATTTAATGATGCAATGTGGGTGCAACGCAATGCTAAGAGAGATTCTTTACATTGAGATATGAATAAAATGTCGAGAGAGAAAGAGAGAAAGAAAATATATAGTAGACAGAATACTACTATAGAGACCGCAGAAGTGCAACATTTAATGCATATATGCGAACAGTTTAAGTGTCATTTTCTAATGTAAACGAATATACTTATTATCGTTATGTAATGGGCAATTGTGAAGCGGAAGTAGCCAATGGTTTCATTGTCGACGCGTGAACTCTGCGATACAGACATTGGATTTATTTTATTACTGGATAATATTTATAACTGCCATATTATATCATATTGTTATTTATTAATATTATACTATTCCACTGTACATCAATGTATCACTACAAAATCAAAGAAATAAGAAGTAAATTTTTATCTCTAAATTTTATACTTTATTTACTATATTTTAATTGATACTTATTATTATTAAAAAATCGCAAATGCTATTAATTAGTAACCAACACACTATACGTGTAACAACTAATTAATTTAAGTTTATTAAGGGGCAAGACCACCTTGGGCGCCTGAAAATAATAGGTATCTTTTGCAATTTTTGGGGAAAAAATTATTTAAAAAATCAAAAATTTTTTTTAAGAAACTTATTCTACATGTTTTGAAGCGTACACAAAAATTTTTAAAAAATTTTTTTTCATACATTAAAATGGCGGCGCTGGAGTCTCACGTTCGGTGTTTTTTAGGCGAGAGTCTAATCAACGTGCAAAATTCCTCCTAAACAGTTTGACCTGGAACAAAATAACAATAATTTTTGTTTTCTACATAAGATTTACTGGGAAGTACATAGGATTATTTAGAAATATTGATTTTAGTGGAAATGGTGCACATCTGAAAAAAAGTTCCGATTTTAACCGTGAAAATTTTGTTGAAAAATTATCTAGCTGTAGAATAAAAAGTTTATAACTTAGCGCAAAATCCGTATGTGCTTCCCTAGATAATTATAAAAAGAAGATTCTCTGAAAGTTTCAAGCAAATCGAATGAAAATTGTAGAAGTAACGTTACACGCCGATTGGACTCTCGCCTAAAAAACATCGAACGTGAGACGGCTCCATTTTGCGTCGCCATTTTGATGGAAAAAATTCTTTTTAAATTTTTGTGCACTCTTCAAAACATGTAGATCAAGTTCTAATTTCTTTTGATACTAATGTTCTGCATTACATAATTGGCGATTATATAACTACCATATTTTCTAATCGCAAAACACGTACGTTCTTCCACGTCTGTAGGCTTTCCGCGTCAGGGAATATTTATTGCGGCGGAAACTTATTTCCGTAATATATACATATAATTATCAGCGCATCGTAATGCACTAACGATGATGCTGACACGCACGTGCCGCACGATACAGGATTTACCATTAATAAAAGCCCTTTCGTCTACTCCAGATACAATGTAACACTCGAAAAGTGCTCATGTAATAATACTACAAAAAATAGAAGATGTTAGATGATACATCGCAAAACAATTAAAATAAAATAGGTGTATTTTTTTTTAACAATCAACAGATTTGAAAAGAAAAACGGCCGATCGATTGCATTACAATAATTATTTATAATAGCAGTGCATAGGTATGCAGACTTGAGTTTCTCAATGCTTTTCTTTTTCTTCTTTCAATGCAAACTCAGAATGTAAATTAAAGCAAACAACGTAACCGGGTTTCCTGTGATTCTCTCTCCTTTTTCATCGCAATTTTAACCGACCTCGATCTTAGAAAATCTGACGAATAACGGAGTAAGTCGCGAGCACATAAACGAATGACAGAAAATGAACGAAAAAGTCACGATTTATGCAACAGATATCAAATGTTTGAATACATGCCAACAGTTTTGGGTCGTACTGTCAGAGCGAATGTAAAATTTACGCGAAAAGCAACAAAATCATTTGATTTTGCTTTATAATTGATAGCAGTATATACATGGCAAAATCCAAATTATATAATATACCATAGGTATATATATGTAGACGTAGCACAAATGGGTTTTTTTCGGACTGAAGTTAACCTAGTCTATAAGTGCAAAATTAGATACGGTGATGCGAATGATTTAGTCGCGTATTTGATTCAAAAGAAAGATCCGCAAAATCTTTAGGTGTGGCACGATTGCATTCATGCATGTTTCTCATCTGCTGAATCCATATATTAGGTCAGTAGGACCGACATTTTTACGGATCGTCACGTCGTTTCGCCAACCCAAATGGGCAATTTGTCTGGCGTTTTTGTTGCATTCCGTTTGCGATTTGATTGTGGAAACTTAATGCATGTAAGCATGCTGCTACTTGCGATAACTCGTAGTCTTTTTTTTAAACCGCATCACCCGGTGGGAAGCGACGATAGGTCGCAATGGCGAATTAGAAAGGATGTTGATAAGCGAGTGGCCGCGAATTTGACGCGGTCATGCGAGTTGCGGTGTTATCCTTATTGGCGATAACACTGTCACGACTGATAATAAATCGCATCTTGCCCACCACTCTAAGTCGCGAATGTGGAACTCGTTCATTGCACTTAGGAGCACTTTTGGCATACTTGTACGGCACTAACAAAACTACACACAGTTACGCATGCGTATGTAAATCCGAAAGAAATAAACTCTCGTCGATCGAATTGTGCAACAGATCTAGGCAATGGGAGAAGTGTTACGAGAGTTGTTATCGTTGGTTTACTTTTACGAAGAAATTGGAAATTTAATAGTAAAATATGTAAATTGCATTTGCAATAAGTGCAATTTTATGCCCGCAAAAAGGTCAAAGTGGTAAAAAGTAATTAGTTTTATATATATATATATATATATATATATATATATATATAAATAAAGGGTGAGTTTTATTTCGTGTGTGCCAATTATCTCTGCTAATTATCTCAAAACATACTAGTTTATTGGAAAAATGTTTCAGATAAAAGTTGCAGGGTTTAAAGGGGAACAATAGACAATCTTATTAGATTTTGAGTCCGGGGCCTGTGTTGAGCCAGTAGGAACCCCAGTAGGACCCCATGTATACATCTCCTTGAAGCTTTCATGTTCATACACAAATATTTTAAAAAATTGGAGTACTATTGTAACAGTATATTCTTGAAACCAAATTAGATCAAAAAGTCCTGTACCGCTTTTTCTTCCGACAAACAATTATCGAGATATCGTAAGCTATAAATATTGAAAAAATTACTAATTGTATTAAGTTTTCCTTGGATATCTCAAAAAATGGGCAAATAAAAAAATGTTTCAGACAAAAGTTGTTCAAATTGATTAGTAGAAAAAAATGATACAATAAAAAATGGGGATTTCCATTGAAAAAATTTAACTTAGACCTTACTGACAATGAGCCCAACACGGGCCTCAGACCTAAAATCTAATAATTGTTTATTGGCTAGCCCTCTCTGAATTCTCCAATTTTTCCAATATAACCAATATTTGCTGAGATGAAATTAGCGGAAATAATTGGCATACGAAATAAAACACACTCTATATTATATGTATATAATATGTACTTAAATAATTATATTATATAAAAGCACAATAATTAAATAAGACTGTTTTACAAGATTGGCAGAAAAAAAATTATGTAACATATATTAATTCCGTTAAGGCTCTGTTTTTTATGTAGATATCTTGACAAACTTTGAAACAAATATATTGGAAATGGCGCAAAATATCCATGATAAATGTTCATTTACGTGCCAAGAAACCACAATTGGTCTTCATTAAACTTTTTTAAATGCTCGCGCACGCAATCATACGTCAAGTCTTCTTCGCAACTACTGATTTAAAATGCGTCTCTCATATCGCAGCACCGTTAACGTTAACGTGTGTGCTGGCAGACCATCTACTAAATTTATTCTAAAACGCACCTCGGGTCAGTATGCCACGATTTGTGTTGAGCAGCAGGTGTAGCAGGTCGAGGCGTGCTGATTTCTGGGAATATAACTCGTGCCTCATTCGACAGATAGCTTTTTTTTCACCGAAATATTAATAATAAATAAATTATTAATTATCCAAAAAGGACTCTAAATGAAGGCACGTACACGATATTTATGTATTTTAAATATCATAATTTATAATTTGGAAATTTTATTGCCATTTTACACTTAAAAAGAAAAAAGTTTTTGTCAATATATAAAGGCTTCACTTAATGCACAAATCTATCATAGAATTCATCGACAAAGATTGTCAATATATGTACATATTAATTAAAGAAATACTCGCATTGAAAAAAAGTAAAAGCTGCAGTCTCATTTTACATGTAATTCCTTTAGTAATCTAAATAATTATTTAAATTGCTTTTATTAATAATAGCAATAGCTGTCAAGAGTGATGTGTTCAGTGATGTGTGATATAGAATACTGTCAATTATTAAATGTTCGATAAGCATATTATTCAGTTTTATAGCTAGCAACCAACATTTTTTCCATAATGGCTACTAAATGGATAGCTCCCGTCTTTACAAGAGAATAAAAGAACTATATATATTATACGTTTAACGATATGTTACTATACATACATACATATGTTACAAACTTCAACAATTGCCCATATATGTATATTTGTTTAACACTAGCGTTTACTAAATATGATCAAAAATATGACCACAATCGAAAAGAGCGATATACACGAAAAGTATATCTATATTATAATTAATCTAAAGTGTTATAACAAAAATACCTTGGAGGATGGCGGCACATTTTATTATAATTGTTAACTGTTGTAACCGAAACGAGAATGACAAGATAGTCCTGAATGAACTTACGTGTAACTGCAAACGTACTGTGCCTACACTACCTACACTGAATATATGTATATTAGACGAGTCATCGAATAGTCGGATTCTATCTGTACTATCTATAGCGGAGTATAGTAAACACAATGATTACAACGGGACATAAAACATTAGCGACAATACATCAGAGAAACGACACATGTGAATATCTAAACGATTTTCCTCAACGTTGTACGAATAGGAATGAGTTAAATCCTAGAAAGTTGCATAGTAAAATCTAAAAAAATACTAAAATCTCTAATTCACACACGAGCGGGCCTTTGGTAGAAGATTCATGAAGATATACATACAAGATTTGCGATTAATTTATTAATATTATTTATTAATTTAATTATATAAGTATATATAATTATTATACATTATTGCATTATTGCATTTTTGCATTTTTGCTAACAGCATTTCATTAAACGTTTAATACAATGTTTAATTTATCAATCAATGATCAAAAGTGGATTAATTGAAATTGACGGTACATCCGGAAATTGTTAGGTACATCCATCACAAAATAGTCTATGCCTATACTAATATATTCCGTCGATTTAAACGTCACAATGCGAGAGACTACATTTAACGTGTAGTCGGCGTACCTACTAAACGTCGAAAGCGAGACGGAGAACATGAGAATACCATTGCGGCGGAAGGGAAAGGAAGATTATCACATAACGGGTCTTCTCTTCAGTAGGTCGATACGTGCAATAGTTGACACCGATTAGGATATGCTATGGAAAATGCACTTATCCGTATATATCCATGGTATTTTCCAATAATGCATGTTCGGTGTTACTTTTTAGTAGATGATCTCCTATGTATATTATAGCGAAAAGATGACTTGAAGAGTCGAAAAAAGAAAGGGAATTTTAATGCACCTATTACAAGTGTTTATCACACTTACTTTAATCGAAACGTCACAAATCGTTCACAAACAGCTTCTTCGGCATTATACGCGGCGTATTCTGTGCTTTTGCCTGTTTACAAACAGTTTATCGTTGTATATTAATGGCAATATCGATGCAAAGGTTAAATTCACAAATTATCAACAAGATCGTCATTTACAGATAAACTTGCAATAGATTATTATCTAGCCGAATCTAGCGGATGAGACTTAAAGACTCGTAAAATTCCATCCTAAAAATTCTTTTAAAAAATGGCTTTGCGCGTGTTTCCGCAGAAATGCGAAAAGTTTCTTCCTTGTTTTTACCAATGATTTTAAAATATGTTAAAAAATGTTATAACTTACAAAACAGTTCTTATATCTTTGGGTTCAGTGTCAGGCTTATAAAATTGTAGAAATTGATTTTTTATTTTATTATACGAAATTATATTTAAAAAATAATATATATAATTAAAGCTTTAAACATCTTAAAGGACGTTCTCAATTATATGATGTATAATATTTACAAAATCCTTAATCTGATGTCGAATAAAAGTAAAAGTTTTATTTTCTAAAATATCCCCGCGCGCATAAAAATGACGCTGAATTTCTCATAAAGGAACTCGATTTGTTGTATATATACATACAAGTTACTTACGTTAGTTTGTTCTGCTAACTTACATATACTCATCAGCTGATATAATTCAGTTCGATCACGCGGAGCCGCGGTTATTATAACAACCTTAAAGGTGCGATTCCCACAATGAGGATTATTCTCAAGATAGGCAGTCTGGTAAAAGACGACAGAGCATGGCAATAAAATCTCCTCCTCCTCCATCTTTTCTCAGTTATGCAGGAGGAAAGCATAAAAGTGCATGCACAGGAAAGGAAAAAATATTCTGACGGTCGTATGCTTTATTTTTCCTCCTGAAAAACCAGTCGTCGCGCATCGGCGACTAAGAGACGAGAGTGCATTCCGCTCGGCAAGACTGCCACCGCAGGGCGAGAAAGGACGAACGTTTTCTATCGTGCGTCAGATCAACGACGCGGCGACGACACGACGGATCATGACGAGCAAGAAATAAGAAACACGATTTGGAGTCCGACGGGACGCGACGCGACGATCTAATTGTAATACACTCTTACGAGTTTACTCCACGTGAACGGCATAATGGCATATACATACGTCATACATACCTGCTCTGATTGCGACACTTTTTTACTCTGCTTGTTCATTATTATAAGAACGTTAATCGACAATAATCGACTTACTTGGATATTCTGGTAATTATCAAACTTACACGCGGATGATAAACTGCACATATAGATTCTGTCTCACAACTCGTAATCTTTATTTTAATAATTAGATTTTCCATTTGTCTATTCAAATGCTATTATAAATTATAAAAATAATTTTATTGAAAATTTTATATAGTACACATTTTTGATAATCTTTAAAAGATTTTATGAAATGGTTATTCCATTTTTTTGAAGAAACATTTTCAAAGAAAGCAGTAATACATAATAATAAATAAATAAAGTCAACGTAAGAAATACAGAAGAGGTAAAGAGAGTAAGCATTAAGTATAAGAAAGAACAGACGTTTTTGTTTTTCAAAATAAAAATATATATTTGTTGTGAAAATATTGTGTAAAAATGCTCGAATGAAACAATATTTTTGCGAGCAAATTTTTGTGACTTTTGATTCAGCTTTCCCTCGTATTAGCTCACCAGATAACAATTCATATTTATTATACTGATGGGTGCAAATTCGATTTTTACGCGATATGAATTACAAATAATATTCCCGGATTTTATATCAGGTCAGTACCGACCGAAGTATTCGTGGCAAAGAGATCCTAGCGCGCAAGTAGGCCCCCCTTCTTTCCTCCAGGGCCCAGTCGGGGGGCCCCTATGTGCACCTGTGCAAGTTGAGAGATGTTGTGTTTTCACCTGGCAGTTCAACCTACAATCGCGAGCAAGAACGTTCCGCGAGCGAGATCATCCGCTGTCTTGATCGGAACGAACAGAAAAGTCGGGTCACAATATTCATAATCATCGAATTTTCATCGATCATCATTGTTCTTTTTATAATAAATTGTCGGACATTCCAATAATTATATAAGTGTGAAATACTTTGACGAGTGAAAGACTTTGCGTTTGCAACATTGTGATGTTAAACATTCAATTCTTTCCAAGAATCAAATTGAATTATCCGAAATGAATAAAGAGAAGATATGTAAATGAGAGACTCTCCTCAGGAGATTCCAAAAGATACTCCAATAGATCTTTTTGAAAAGCACAAGACAGAAGTGAATTGAACGAAGACAGTGAATTGAATGAAAAAGAGACAAATCTTTTGTAACACACAAAAGCTAAAATTTTAATAATAGATTACAGAAAATGATTAATCAGTCGAAAATGAAAAGTAGAAGACAATGGTAGATTTTGTTACAAATTTAAAGACTGAATTTCTCTATAAACTTAAATTATGAGAATGCATTTTGAAATATTATTAAACACGTAATGTTTTAGATATTGCTGAAAGTAATAAGAAAAAATATTTTAGTGCAAAATTTAACAAAGACTTTTTTCTAAATCATAAAAATTATATAATTAAATGATTAGTTAAACATTTTAAATGTCAAATTTTTTTTAAATATATAAACATCAAATTGCAGACGAAATCACAATGAAAGAACTTGCAAGAACTTGACTCAACATCTTCAATTTGTTACTAGCTATTTTCTAAAGCAAAATTTAAAGCACAACATATATTGACTGCGAGTATTAAAGAAGAACTCAAGAACCATAAGTATCCCTTACTAATCCGCTTACAAGGACTATTCCAAGAGAAAGAAGGCTTCGTGAAACAATGCCGCGTGTAACTTCCGCGATCTACAAGCGAAGTCTAATAGCAAAGCAATCGAATTTCATCTTTGCTATCTCAAAACAAAATGAAGTCTAAATTAGAATGTTTTAAATGTTAAATTTAAAATCTGCAGACGTAATATAATTCGATGATGAGATCGTCGACAAATTGTTGGTAATCTTCGCATACGAAGCAAGCAACTTTCGAACGGATATCCGACAGAAGACTTGGTTCTCGGTTCAGAAGAAAATAAACGTTTACTTTGAAGAAGAAATTGACGAAATTCAAAATGGACACCATGTTGGAGAAAATGGGAAAACTAAATCTGGTAATGTGTATAACTTAAATAATGAACACACTATTATATAAGAACTATTATATGGTGTTATGGAATATTAGTGGCCAGAATAATAAATGCCGCTATCGTATGTTGCAAATCGCGGTTACAATTTCCCAATTACATTCACGGCAAAAGTAATAATCGTGCAATTGTCATGCAATTGAAAAAATAAACAAAGTACTGTAATATTTATAATAATAATAATAATAGCTTATGGACGATTTAACTACATATTTTACTACATACCGACAAACTTTGCACGAATTCAAATTTTTATATATACCTACTTACATATCTTTATTGTATTTATTTTAAATAAATACGATTAAAATACCATTTTTAATAATTTTCACATTATATTTGAATAAGAAATAGACAAACTAAATTCCAACAATTTAAATAAAAAACGCGAAAACCGTGCAATTTATCTTATTTTAAGAAAATTATGTTTTAGCAGAGTTTTAATTCAAGCCTAAAATTAATATATTCAATTTCGAAAAAAATTTGAAAATTGCGATAAATATATACAGTAACTTTAATTTTCTTCAACAATAATTTTGTTTTAAAAAGTCAACTGCATATGATAAGTAAAGAGTAATGAAAAAGCTAATAATATAGAGTAATAAATTTGTAGTTTATTTTTTGTCCAATTTTAAAATTCGATGGCTATAATTTTTAATTAATTCATTAATGTATTATATAATGCGTGAAAATAATGCTATGTGACTGAAAGCATATAATGTATATTAGATTGCTAAAATCTTATTAACTTTCTAATACGTGATTATTCATACATGATGAGCATATGATGAAATGTCCGTAACGCTTTTTTTGTAACCATTCCGAAGAAAGTAATTACATTATGAGTCATAATTAAAAATGTTTGGGTAAAAATTCATAATAATATGCGTACACCGTCTTTAAATCAGAACGCATATCATTATTGCTTTTTATTTTCTACACTTTTTCCATTTTCACAAATATTCAAATTATCTTAATTGACCGTTATTTAAATCTAATATAAATATTAATTATAATTGTCAACAAATTATAATAAATAAAATAATTTACAAAATAAATACAACATATATCTATATATATATATATTGTATATATATATATAAGTTATACCGTTGACACAGTTGTGCTTATCTATACCGACCATAACAATCTATCAGACATCTATTTTCGCATGGTTAAATTAGCGTAAACACAATTAAGTACTATGAATATTGCACATCATTGCCGATCATACTATGTCGCTGGATTCAGCAGCAATGTCGATGTCATTATTATGATCGAAAAATCTGCACGCTTTCTGCGCTTTTACTCATTTCACGGAAAGTACATCGAATAATTTATGCTGTTTTAGATATTTTCGAAAGTACAATATCACATGAATAGAACGTAATTGTTAATGATTATCGTATTTCATTTATGATTCCTTTTTTCCATGATTAAATAATACAACTTTTAAAGGACCAGTATTTAATAATCCACTTGGTTTATTTTGAAACATATCAAAATTTATAGTGTAATATAAATAGTGTATTATAGAATAAATTAATTAAGAAATGTTGAAAAATAATTTAAAAGCTACGTCTCCACTGAAGCAACAACGAGCAACTTTTTGTTGCTCATTGTTGCTAAATGTTTCGAAATAATTCGACATATGTCGCATATAGATAAATATAATGTAATAGAAATAATAGAACAGAAATAATTATAGGTACTGCAATTGTGTGATACACATAAACTGTGTTTTTTTCGCGAAAATACACAGCAAATCTAAGCGTTTTATTTAATACACTTTTGTAACTTTTTAAACGTTTAGAAACGTATTCAATATAAAAACACATAAAGCGTTTTCAAGCGTTACACACAAAATATAAAACACTAAAACCGAGTTAAAATAAAACACTTATTAATTGAAAAAGCTTTTAAAGTAACAAACACTTATAGAAAATACACTTTAAGCGTTTTATTTAACTTATACGTTACTTCATTTTGAAAATTTGATAACACGTTAGACAATTTTTATAAAGATTTAATTTATCCAAGAAAACACCGCTCATGATTAATTAATGGAATAAGCCTTGTATTTCTAATTTTAAAATCAGAAAGAGGGTGCGGAAATATTAAATTATTGACATTAACAATATTTTGTCGATTGTTTGAAAAAAAGCGCTTTATGTGTTTTTATATTGAATACGTTTCTAAAGTGACTACAAAAAAGTGTATTAAATAAAACACTTAGATTTGCAGTGTATCTACATAATAAATCGATATTGGATTAAGAATTATTTATAAGACACTACGTTTATGAAAAGATCTAAACCGATAAAAATTTAGATATACATTGATATTGTGCCTGCCTTTCGTACAGATATGATTACAATAAGCTACTTATTAATATTTGACTGAGCCAGTGTGACCGAATTGATAAGAAATCTGTTTTGACGCTTTTCTTATCTTTCTGATTTAATATTACATAATGAATGTTTAAATTAATTAACAATGAAATTGCTATATTTTTCGACATGCCACAATTTTCACACGTTTACAATTGTCTTAGGCTAATGGTAGAGAACGAAATGTAGGCTCTTACGTCTATTGTAATTATAAACGTAAAGCAAAGCAGAGAAAACTGTATACGTAACTACAGTACGTAACTACGTTCGTATCGTCACGTATCGACACGATAGCTTTTTTATGACTTTACGTTTACGTAGTTACGTATAGGGTTTTCTCTGCCTTGCTTCATGTCTATAACTACGATAGACGTAAGAGCCTACGTTTTGTATTCTGCCATCAGCCTTAAACTGATGGCAATTGTGAATCATGGTACGTGATAGATCAACGTATCTCTTTTTTTTTTTTTAAGTAATTTCAAGAAACGGATTATAAACCGTGAAGCTTTGGAAAGTATATTTTGTGATTTGTAAACCTGTGATTTGTTGAATGGTGTAATATTATAGCTTCCGGCGAATACCACGGTCAAAAACTTGCACTGAAAGTATTATAATAACTTTTGTTATTGTTCCAAGATTAAAATATACATATTTATTCAAAATGAAATACATTGTATTGAAAGAATTACTTTAGATTTTGGGACACTAATTTTTTACAGAACTTTTACAGATTTTTTTACCGCCTCTCTAAATAAATGCAAATACAGTAAAATAAATAGACTGACAAGAAATGAATGAATAAAATGAATAAATTAATGGTACTCTCAAGTATCACATTTTCCCAAAAAGTTACTTTTACTCGATGAAAGATCAGCTGATTCCACCGAGGACATCATATAATAATATGCATAGTCGCGCGATAACTGACGTTGTTCTGTTTTTTTCTGGTGTGATAAGAATTTCAATGTGCGAGATAAGAGAATTTCTAGCCTATGGAATTGTAGTTGGTGACTCGAATTGTCGAGTGTTTACCTGCATGCGAGCGAAGCGGTTTCATCTCTAAAGTGTGCAAAAAGTGAAAATCGCAATTAATCGTGAGAACGATTACAATCAAAATCGTACCGGTGCTCCGAGCCGTCTTTCACTCGATTATAGCATACAAAAAAGTGATCCAACTGATATTGACATGTCCTCCAATGGTGAAGATCGAGATATCGTGTCTTGTTCGGAGCCTAGAACTGAAACGTGGCGTTTTTTTCACGTAGGTTATACTTAATCAAATCACAAAAGAATTTTTATTGTTAGTCAATCACTTTCGCTACGTTGACTTAGAATTGATTACTATTGTATAATATTGCATCGCTGCCAATTTGCTCATTGCACTGTGTTTGAGAAAAGAAGTTGAGAATAGAATTTCAAGTAAAAATTACATGTAATTTTTTGTTACCAAGATATAACATAATTTCTTATTCTCATATATTTACACATATTTCTTATTCACGTATTTTTATATGTATTTGCAATGATGGCTGCATATGATAAAGATTAAACTCTATTCTACGTATGTATTTTGATATAGATATAGATATTTGTCTCTCTTTGTACAAAACTTTATTATTAAAATCCAAAATTATAATATTTTATTATATTTCTCTAAAATTATTTGATATAATAAAATATTAGGTTTTCTAAAAAAAAGCAATATTTTGCGTAATGATAATGCGAGACACATTTTTGTATTCAAGTACAAAATTCTATTAATTAAGTTTTTCTCTTTATAATTTACTTTCCTTTTATATGTGTATATACAGGGTGTTTCAGAATTGCACGGCAATATTTTAGGAAAATATTTTCTAGGTCAAAATAAACAAAAAAGTTTATATAAACATATGTCCCAAACTTATTTGTTGATAAGATATTAAAGAGTAAAGATTATGTTTAATATTAAAACATTTAACGTATGTTTTCGAAGTGGCCGCCGTTTTGTTGAATGCAGCATTCAGCACGAAGTATCCTGCATGTTTCTCTAGCACGTCTTATAGCACGCAAGAAGAATTAAGAAATCGCATAATGAAAGCTGCAGCAAATATCAAGAATAATCCTAACGCCATTAGACTATTTTCTATGGGGTTGGATGAAATCTTTAGTTTATTGTAGACCTATTGGCACGCAAAAAGAATTCAACAAAACGGCGGCCACTTCGAAAACATACTTTAAATGTTTCACTGTTAAATGTAATCTTTACTGTTTAATATATATCTTACTAATAAATAAGTTTGGGTCATGTGTTTATACATATAAACTTTTTTGTTCATTTTGACCTAGAAAATATTTCCCTAAAATAGTGCCGTGCAATTCTAAAACACCCTGTATACATTATACTTATACATTATAAGTGTCTAAATGCTTATATTAGAGTGTAACGGCTAGACGTAAAAGTTCCACTTCTTTGTAATGGAAAATAAACGAGTATTACAAAATTGACATGCAATACAATGTTATTATTGTTATTATTATGCTCGTAAAACTGTTTACTCCCATTTTTTGATGCTTCAATGTATAATATTATGGAGTGTATATAACATATTATGTTAAATTTTATAAAGAAAGAGGGGGGTGCGCAATTTCTACGATACACTTCTAATAGTTCTAATTTTGTCTCTCTTTTAACTGCTTCCACCATGGTGGCATTAAATATTTTTTTTATGAAATCTCAAGATAAAACACTGTTAATTTATCGATGTTATAATATGTACTATGCATTATAAAAAGTGATACATGAAATTTCTTATAATTATTTGCAGAGGATTCCAAACTGTCCTGTGAAAAGTTCACAGCCTCTGAAGGAATTTGTTGGTCACTGTCAAACTATGCCATCACGAGTGAAAAAGTCGTTTTGTGGCTGCCTCCAGGTAAGATTCTAAAAAAAGTTTATTGATTAAAAACGAATTCCAGTGCAAAGAACTGCGGCAATGGTGAGCCGCGGTTGTTGATCACGATGCTATCTGTTTCCCCGAAACTCTACATATGATATATAACTATTAAACATATATTTCAATTTAATAAATAAAGTTGCAAAAATGTATTTGCGATAATTTTATCTTTTTGTTAAAATTAATATACTGCGATGCGAATATATTACGTTACGTACTTTTATATATCAACACACACAGCATTAAATTTTTAAATACTCTTTTAAATGTTTTCTTTCATTACATAATACAAACATCAATTTATTTGAACTATTGCATTTACAACACACACAAGCAATATAGTTATTCATAAATACACGTGTTCCACACACAAAATAGAAAGCGAGAAAATCCTTGTTGATAACTCAACGCATAGAATTTAAGCAAGAAGACTACTATTTTGTATCTTTTTCATATTTATTGATGTAATATTACTTGAATGAGATCTGTAATACATAGCATGACAGGATACTGAACTAATCGAGTTGCTCCTCACAGGATGACGAGCCACCGGAAATCACGTATTGCGTTGTGGAGCATACGGGTACGCTCACGTTACAAGCAATGACACCGACCTTGCCAATGCCAGCTGAAGAGGAGTTGAATAAAATGTTTCTCGAACTTGTCGACGAGCTCGATCTGACCCAAACCAATCGACAAGCAGTTTTGGCACTTCCAGCTAATAAAAAGTGGCAGATATATTGTTCCAGAAAAGGTAACGGTACATTGGACAACGGAGGCTTGCGCACCACTGACCTTAGCGGGGATCCCGAGGACTATATCAATAGATTGAAGACGATAGCGAATGTGAGTGAATAAAATTGCATAATAAAATCTATTATTATCTATTATAGCTAATGACGGAATTATTGACCGTTAATGATCGAACGTTCTTTTTCTTTTCTTTAAATAGAAAATAATTTTGACGTTTGCATTAAACATTATTATGGAAAAATATTATTAACAAAGTTTACTTATTGAAATTAGAAAGGCTATATAAAAAAAGATGAGACAAACCAAAATTATGATAGATAAAGACAGGCTCGTAAGAAAATTGGAAACTTGTAAAATAACTGCTTTATAGGACTGCTTTATATTGACGTTATAATTTTTAGAATGTTGTATTTTTATATCGTGCGTATAGATTTACGATAATAAGATTGTTTGGGATTGCTCGGAATTTTGCTGGAAGGCAGAATTTGTTGAACTGCGAAATATTGTCGTATTATTTTCGATTTTATCTCTGATATATGTGAGTATGTGCATATTGGATGTTGTATGCAGAATCCTTTCCCAGAAGAAGATGAGGAAATATCGAATCAAATGCGTCAAGCGGAAGCTCTAAAGACTGCCCTGAGAACGCAGCCGCACAGCTTCGTTCTCAGATTTATAGAACTAGATGGTTTAAACGCTTTATTACAAGTACTAGGAACTATGGATACAGAGGCAGCTAACAGTAATCTCCACACTAGCGTTATAGGATGTCTAAAGGCTTTAATGAATAATTCGGTGAGTTCCGTCAAGCGTTTAAAAATGTTAAAAAATATTTATTAACATAATTTTGTCAACTAAGCAGCTTATTACCTAATTTATCCATATTTTCGGGAGAAAATAAGAATGTGTAAATCACTGTTCAACGATGTATACCCCTAATTTCGCTAAGAGATCTTACACGTATCAGTGCTTTTTCCTCATTATTTCAATTAATATCTCTTTCTCTCTAGAATGGTAGAGCGCACGTGCTGGCACATCCAACGGCAATTAACACGATATCACAGTCGCTCGCATCTGAGAATATAAAGACAAAAATCTCTGTACTAGAGATTCTCGGTGCAGTTTGTCTGGTGCCAGGCGGTCACCGCAAAGTTCTAGAGGCCATGTTGCACTTCCAGCAGTATCATTCCGAGAGAACGCGCTTCCAGTGTATAATCAATGATCTTGACAAAAACTTCGGCATCTATAAAGACAATTTATCTCTGAAAACGGCGATCATGTCGTTTATCAACGCCGTGCTAAACTACGGGCCTGGCCAGGTGACGCTGGAGTTTAGGCTACACCTAAGATATGAGCTACTAATGCTTGGCATCCAACCTATTATCGAGAAACTGAGAAAATACGAGAATGAGACGCTCGATAGGCATCTCGATTTTTTTGAGATGGTACGAAATGAAGACGAGAAGGAACTCGCCAGAAAGTTCGAAAAGGAACATGTGGACACTAAGAGTGCTAGCGCCATGTTCGAGCTTTTGCGACGGAAACTCAGCCACACTGCTGCTTATCCTCATCTTCTTAGCTTACTTGAACATTGTCTTTTGTTACCACGTGAGTTTTTAGATTGAAAGATCTTATTTTCGTCAGAGACATGCCATAATGCAAATTATTTTTTTTTCCTTTTTTTAGTGGATTATGGTTCGCATCCTCAACATTGGCTGTTGTTCGATCGAATCGTTCAGCAGATCGTTTTACAATCCGAAAGCAACGAAACGGGATTAGTAAGAAACCCCGATGTGGCCCCAATTGAAATAAATGTAAAAGAGATTGTTCACCTTCTCGCAAAAGAAGAGGAACTTGTGGCAGCAAGAAAGAAAGCCGAAGAGATGGAACGCGAAAATTTGGACATGTCTACGAGATTGGCTAAGAAGGAGCAAGAACTAGATTTGAGGTCTCAAGAAAAGGTATTATAAAAAAATTTAATATCCTATTTATCAATCACAACAAACTTCCCATAATAATCTCTTATAATATAGCAAAATTTGATTTATGAATTATAAAAGATATTCACTTACATACACGTATTCTATATGTTTTTATGCAGAAAAATTTTATTTTCTTAGTTTAATTTGTTTTCCGAAGCTACACGCACATTCGAAAAACGTTTGAAATTTATTATTAAGATCGATAAATGTGTCCCTTGATAATATCAAAATGAAAAAAACACATTTATTCAGGTATGAAGGTGCTTTTTCAAAATATATATTAAACGCATTTCAAATATAAGGCTAATCAGCGATATGAAAATCCTGAGAGTAATATTTCTCCTCTTTTTCTATAAATTTATTTAATGTGGAGTAAATTGTATTACTCTTATAACTTAGATACGATGCGAATCGTCATTTACTGCTTAATGTTGTCTTTTTCTGCTGCAAATAGTCATAATTTGTAATTATTTATTTGTAGGAAGATATGGAAGCAAGTTTAGCAAGGATCAAAGAACGTCTTGAAAAAGAGATATCGATGCACATAGAGACAAAACAAAAAATTTCAGAATTGCAAGATAACCTCGAGACGTTATCGCGACAAATTAACAACGAAAAATCTGAAAGGAAACGTCTAGAGCAACTAGTGGCTTCAGGAAGTTTGCCAGACGACGCGAAAGCCACTTTAAAAATTGTGGAAGATGACGTACTGGAGAAGCTTGAGACTAAATCCACCCCGCCGCCACCACCACCTCCTCCATTAGCACCCCCGCCACCTCCCTGTTTAATGCCGACTGCTCCTCCACCCATGAAGGTTATTACTATATATTAAAAATTTTAAGTACGATATAAAACTATTATATGTAATAATAATATTAATATAACAGCGTGATGATAATTTAATTAATATTTAGTAATATATATTATAGTTGAAGAAACATTAGTAACATTTCCTAAAGTTGCACGCAATCAGCTAGAATAATTTACTAATTATAGTTACTTTCTACAATAGGAAATAACTTAATTTGCATAAATCGTTAATTAAATATCGTAGGTGGAGATAATAAAGAATGTTCCACAACCGAGTAATCCTTTAAAATCGTTCAACTGGTCCAAGATACCTGAGCAGAAATTGCAGGGTACAATATGGTCAGAGCTGGACGATACGAAGCTCTACAACGTAATGGATCTCGAGTCTATCGATAAGATCTTTTGCGCTTATCAAAAGAATGGCGTTTCCACGGAAGGCTCGATAGAAGACTTGAGAACATTAGGAAAGAATAAGAAGACGATGTCGGTAATCGATTCAAGAAGAGCGCAGAATTGCACTATACTATTGTCGAAATTGAAGATGTCCGATAATGAGATTACCAGAACGATATTGTCGATGGATCAACAGAATATTTTGCACATCGATATGGTGGAACAGTTGCTAAAGTACATACCATCTTCAGAAGAGGCTGCCTCGTTAGATATCCACCAAAAGGAATTGCAAAACAGGGCTGACTGTTTCTTGTATCAAATATCAAAGTGCGTTATATTTTAGACATTATCAGCTTTTTTTAGACTTCCCTTCTGAGATTATGATAATGGCTTTACGTAGCGATTAATTAGCTTTCAAGCGATTTAGAGAAATTCCAATCTTTCTTTATAGAGAATTACAAAACAGACCAACGAAACATTGAACAAATGACATATCACGTCTTCTGTGTTCTTTAGGGTGCCGCATTATGAACAAAGATTGCGTTCTCTTCATTACAAAAAAAAATTCGCAGCTAGTATTGCGGAACTGACGCCAAGGATGCGAGCAGTTTTAGAAGCGAGCCGACAAGTGGCCAGATCAAGAAGACTCAGAAAACTTTTGGAATTAGTTTTAGCATTGGGAAATTACGTGAATCGTGGGAACGCGCGGGGTAACGCGTGCGGCTTTCGATTAGCTTCTTTGAATCGTCTAGTCGATACCAAGTCTTCTTGCTCCAAGGGTACGACTTTACTACATTATCTTGTGCAGATTCTAGAAGCCAGATTCAGAGAAGTCTTAGAAATCGAAGAGGATATGCCGCATGTTAAAACAGCTGCTAAAGTTAGTATGGCCGATTTGCAGAAGGAAGTGGCCAACTTAAAAAATGGATTGCAGGATGTTCAAAGAGAAATAGGTAATAACCGATTATACAATAGTGGAGCTTTAAGCAAACTTGCATAAAAAGTGGAATTAAATAGAGCTGAAAAAAAAGAAAACTTAAAAGTTTCTGATTTTTTTTAAGTGATTAACTACTTTGTTGATTCCTTTTTTTATCTACTTTTTCTATGGGAATGATAATGATCATAAAAGTATTTAAGAATGAAGAATAGGTAAATTACTATTGCATCGTCTGTGCTATTCCCGTTCTATTCATTTTTTTAGAATTTCATCGAGGTCAATCTCAGGTACTTCAGGGTGACATGTTTTTACCGGCGATGAGGGACTTCCAGGCGCAAGCCACATGTAGATTAGCAGAGGCGGAAGACTTATTCCAAGACATGAAAACTAGGGTAAAAATAAGTTATTTATGTTATAAGTGTAACTGTGACAAATATGTATAATTATGATTTTGTCAAAACAGTTTGATCGAGCAGTGAGACTGTTCGGTGAAGATTCGGCTGGCGTTCAACCAGATGAATTCTTTGGCATTTTTGAAAACTTTTTACAAGCCCTAGCTGAAGCGAGACAAGATGTAGAAAACATGAGGAAGAAAATCGAAGAAGAAGAACGTAGAGCGAAACAAGAACAGGAAGTAAGCGACTTATTATCATATGTCATATAAACACGTAATATATGATAAGATATAAATAATGTAATGTACTATAATTTATTACAGCTCCGGAAGAGAACAATAGAGAGAAAAAACTCGCGGGAGGGTATATTAAACAGTATATCGCTAAGTAAGAAGAATGAAGCAAACAGTAACGGACAACAGAATGATAACAAAGGCGAATTCGACGACTTGATATCTGCTCTTCGAACTGGTGATGTGTTCGGCGAGGATATCGCTAAATTCAAAAGGTCAAAACGACGACCTGTTACACCTAGCGGTCCGGAATCACGCAGACATAGCACTCAGAAGGAAGATTCTCGAGAACGTCATTAGTACCTTAAATTTGGATCTGTCGACAGATCAATCATTTTCCAGCACATAAATTTTTCACATACAAAATAAACATTTGTTTATTAAAAATTTATCGCGTTTAAAAGCACATTATAAATAATTTAATTACAAATACATTTTATAAAAGTTAATTATATAAGTAACATTCCACAAAAATATTTATAGGCGTTTCGCAGACGATTTGACATTACACACACGAAAGTCATATTAATTTAACAGTGCATTTCTATATATCTGCATCTATCTATGAAACGTAAAATGTTTGTTTGAATTCAACTCAAAAACATTTATACTTATGTTAAATATAAATCTTTTAATGCTCAAATATAATGCTTTTCGTAAAAATTTTTTATGAGAAAATTTCCTCTGTTGAATTTTGTTAGATTTTCTTGCAGAAATTTATACTATTAATATATTATTAATATTAACATTCTTTGCAAAATTTTTTATATAACCATATTTTATATATATACATATAAAATATGGTTATATAAAAAATTTTGTTAATATATATATAGAATATAATTATAAAAATTTTTCAGCAAACCAGAAGAAATTTTAGATTTCCATACACCTTCAATGAAATTTTGTACGAAAGGCTAGCCACTTTGATGAAAACAAGTTAATCGAATGTAAAGTTAATGTCAACATTTTTGCAGTAAATTTTTACGGCGAATTGAATATAATTCTCTAAATGTCAGATTTTATTGAAATTAATCAAGTACTAAATTTGCAATATTGCACGTTAATACAAATAACTTAATATGTTTTTAGACAGAAAAGATTTAACTTTTTTTAAAAGCATAGAAAGATGTAGAAAAGCGCACTATATTTTCTGCAAAATTTATAATATATTTCGATAAAAGAACGGTCAAGAATACCCGCAAAACTGCAATTAAACGCAGTATGACATAAAACAGTTTTCAGATAATTGTTACAATTTTCTTATAACAAAATAGCATAAAATAAT
Organism: Temnothorax curvispinosus; assembly: GCF_003070985.1. Lineage (NCBI taxonomy): Eukaryota > Metazoa > Arthropoda > Insecta > Hymenoptera > Formicidae > Temnothorax > Temnothorax curvispinosus. Next base: position 131,562 of record NW_020211443.1, on the reverse strand, counting down.
AAATTTTTAAAAATAAAATTAGGTAAATAGAAATAGCTATGTAATCGAATAATGCATATTGAGTATGCGCAATCTATCTCGCAATCTTCTTATCTCAAAGAAATAATTATCTATTCTTTGCAAAAAGCATATCAAATTTCTCCAATATTTCTTAATTAAAAGTTACAAATTAATATAGGGATGTAAATTTTAACTTACGAATAGAACATTTGTAGATGAATGCGAAGTTAAATATGTATTCTTTTTATTCAAGTGAACATACTCTTAAACATATAACTTCAACAATCACTCATGCACACGGAACGTTTTTAAATAATAAAAAAGGTAATAATAAATATATTTGCATGTAATAAATTAAATATAAGCTCCATATAAAAGAATTTTGTATAGAACTGCTTATCACGTACATCAATTAAAATTGACCGCAATTAAGCATAATTGACTTGACAACAGCACGTTCCATTAATTCGACATCAACTGAAGACGATCACTTACAAAATTATATTGTATCAAAATCTGTGGTGTCAAAATCAAAATAATGTAGCATAAATCATTTTCGTCTATACAATATATATTTAAAGATATATTTATTATTTATAAAAATTAATGGCGATTGTGCGTACATCTCTGATTACGTATGATGAAATAATTTTATCTGGTGCAAATGTGATAAGAATTTCATAAAGACCTCATATAGTACGCAAATCTAACTCGTAGAATATTCAAATATAAATATGAATGATATTGATCAAAAAGACGGATTCTTCAACCAATAAAATAATATCAGCAAAAAATAATAAACACTTAAAAGGCCTAGACAAGCAGTATAACCGCCAGTTAACTGCCTTCGAAATACTAAAAGTCTGATTTCCTAATTGTAACGAAACAATACGAGTCGAATACAGTTTAGATAGTTAGAAAACTATGTTACACTAGCTTTGCGTCGTTAAAGCTATTTCCGATTGTAGAAGTAAAAAGTTATTAAAAAATATGATTAGAAGAGTTTGCTGCGTATAGTAGTCGACGTTTTGTAAACTTTTGTACTTTTGTAAATATTTAGTATTGATGTTCTTAATTGTTCCTCGAAACATAGCTACTTTGCAGGAATCAATGTCCAATTAATATATCGATATAACATATGTTGATATCACACACACACATGTATATTAATATATGAAGAAATATATCAAATAAATGTAAGATCTTCATGATTTTGGGCAATCTTGTTTGTTCCACATTTCTTAAAACAAATAACGCCCAAAAAGTACTAATATAATTAATTACTTTTAAAATCTACTTATATTTACATACGTATAATCCATTTGTGTTTATCATAAAATAATTAAGGTAAATATACCAATGCCGGGGCACTTAAGGGGATCCTATAGTGGCGGTAGTTACCGACATTTTTTCATTTTAAGGAATCTTTGAATTGGCTTTACAGAATTGCAAGTTTTTGGTCTAGAATTAAAGTACGCACAAAAATCTACATCGCGTTATACGATTTCATATCGGGAACGAAAAAAAATTAAAAATTTTACTAATTTGGGCACATACAACTGTCATCTGACGACAATAACAAAATTACTGCAGTTTATATATATAAAATGACACCAAGGCGACGTAGGGACAACATGTAGGAACAATATCGTGTAAGTAAAACTAAGATTCAACGTCTAGAAAAAAAGATTTTGTAAAATGAAGTTTTATTAAGCAAAAGCACATTCAGGTTGGTAGGATAAGCAGTATTGCGTGTAGCGAAAGATGGCGCAGCAATCGAACAGAGACAGATGCCTTTCGTTAGACAAGGACAGATATAGATATATAACATAGAAAACAGGATTAGAAATGTTGACATTACCGACGTCGAGGAAGTTCGGCCTTCGCTATAGGATCCCCTTAAAAGATCTGGCCTATGTCTGGCCTTATCATTTTAGTTTGTAAATAAAATAGGTATAACGCAAATTAAAATCAAAGATAAAAATATAATACAAAAAAAATATTTTTATCCTTAATTCTTTGATTTTAATTTGCGTTATAACTTATAATTAAGGGGATCCTGCAGTGATAGACGAACTTCCTCGATGTTGATAATGTCAACCTTTCTAATTTTGTTTTCCCTATATCTGTCTTTGTCTAACGAATTAAATGACATCTGTTCTTGTTTGATTGCTCGCCATCTCTCGCAAGATCCGGCAACTACTGTTGCTGCTCTTTTTGTCATTCTGCATCCGTATATTTGCATTACTAAAATAATTTTTTGATGGATCTTTTTTTGTACGCCGTGAATTTTACTTCTACTTGCACGATATTATTCCTACATGTTTTCCCAAGAGCATCAGATGATAAACATTATGTATGTATAAACTGCAGAATTTTTGTTTTAAGCAAATATTATCGTCAGGTGACAGCTGTGTATGTGCCCAAATAAGTAATATTTTTAATTTTTTGATTTTTTTGATATAAAATCGCGTTTGCTACCCTAGATTTTTGTGCGTACTTTAATTCTGTAAAAGATTTTTGCAATTCTATAAAGCCAATTATATAAAAGATCCATCGAAAAACGATACGGCCGGTAAATCATACGGCTGCAGGATTCCCTTAAGAACTAAAATGATAAAAATGTCCAGACATAGGTACATATATTCGTGTTCAGGCCGTGGTACATTTACCTTACATTCACTGACGGAACAACCTTTATCGTATGTAAATTGAAAAATTACCTTTATCTACATCTGGTAAATCATACGTATATATATAAATATATACATATAATATGTAAATTTCACATAGACACCATTCTATGGACAGAGAGAAGCCTTTATACCTTAGGAGTGTGAAATATTGAATTTTATATATTCAGAGAGTGAAAAATTAATATATTCATACCCTAGAAGTGCGAAAAATTAATATTTGCATACGAGTGTGAAAAATTAAAATTTATACTTTCAGAGTGCGAAAAATTAATATTATTTATACTTAATAAAAAATGTATAAAATTAAAATTTATACCTTAGATGTGTGAATATTGTGTGAATATATTAATTTTTCACTTTCTGAATATATGAAATTCAATATTTCACACTCCTAAGGTATAAATAAGGCTTCTTCCTGTCCATAGATATGGTGTCTATGTGAAATTTACATATATTTATATATATGTATGATTTACCAGATGTAGATAAAGGTAATTCTTCAATTCCTTACATACGATAAAGATGGTTCCGTCAGTGAATGTAAGGTAAATGTACCAATGCCTGAACACGAATATATGTACATACATACTTATGTCTAGACATTTTTATCATTTTAGTCCTTAATTAGAAGTTATAATGAGAAATTAAAATCAAAGAATTAAAGATAAAAATATTTTTTTTGTATTATATTTTTATCTTTGATTTTAATTCGCGTTATACTTATTTTATTTACAAACTAAAATGATAAGGGTGTCCAGACATATAGATCTTTTAAGTGCCCCGGCATTGGTACATTTACCTTAATTATCTTATGATAAACACAAATGGATTATACGTATGTATATATAAGATTTTAAAAGTAATTATAATTATATTAGTATTTTTTGTGCGTAATTTGTTTTAAGAAATGTGGAACAAACAAGATTGCCTAAAATCATGAAGATCTTACATTTATTTGATATATTTCTTCATATATTAATATACATGTGTGTGTGTGTGTGTGT